>NC_056746.1:361382846-361397846 GCF_019279795.1 Protopterus annectens | reverse complement strand
TTTAGCAGGTTGGCCATCAATGCACCCCTATATCTGCTGTGGTCCTCAGATAGTTTGTGTTGCAATGTTGTTATAAGGCTACATGGTGTTGGCCATAGCTGTCAAGCTCTTACAGACTGACATCTGGACAAGCCCATATATAACAGTCAGACACAGGCCCAGACATGGGGACAGAGTGTTAATACTGCTCTTCAAAACATAGACAGTTGGTAGAACAGTTTTGTATTAGCTTGCATTTTCTTATGGGTATGACATCAGCTTCTCAGTTGTCTGTCATTGACGTTTTCATATCAACCTTTATTGTTTTGCAAATAGTTTGGCAGACAAATGCAATGTTATGGCAAGCAAAACAGATATATGAGGCATGCATGTGGACATTCTGTGACACCCTGTCATTCCAGGGGTATGGATGTGCCCACTGACCTGTTGTCAGTACTGTCACTGTAACGAGGCAGCCATTTATAACCTGGCAGTACACTGACTTGTCACAACCTGCTGTTCTACTAGGCACTGTGTAGGTTACTCCAAGCTGTGTACTTTCCATATGTGTGGCCCCCTGTCCCTCCATTGTCCAGCTTTCCTGCAGTAACAAATATTGACTTCTGGAGAGTATGTTCAACTCCTGCCATAGGTGTAGCTGACATGCAAAATAGTTGGACAGGTTTTTATTTATTTCCTCGACTTCTAAGCCCCATGCTGTGCACGCAAACTCGCGGCTCCAGTGTAAACATTGCTCAACAGATTTGACCCTTCCCTGTACACAAGCATGCTTAGCTTTTCTTTAACTAGCTAAGCACAGTTTGGCAGCCTCAGACACCCCTTCTGCTTAGCAGTGCTTAGCTGAGTGCAAAAAGATGCCGCTAAGCTCCAATGTGCTTATCCATACTGTGACACACACCCTTTTCATGTCAGCTGTTTCTTCTGTGTACACTACCATGGTTCTAGCCCTTACACAGTTAGTACTTGCAGACATAGTGGCCCATTTTGCTATTCAATAAACTTAGCTCATTTACGTACACCTAATTGCGAATTGCGTATACCCTAGATGCTGCACTACACCAGAGCCTATGTCCTTAGCAACTACTATAACCTGCCATTGTGCCATTGTATGACTCTGCATGCTGGACAGTATAATGGGAAAAATTCAGTATAGCTTTAAATGTCATATCTTACAATTTTCATTTTTTTTTTTTGTTTACAAACTAGCATATTTGTGCATCACTGCACACTGCTTAAACATGGCATATGTGATTAAAAAAAGTTACATTTTTCATTAATTGCATCACTTTTAAATGGCAATGGCCATAGTTTTGGCCGTTTGGAGTTCTACTGCACCTACATGCTTTTATTTGGCCTTTAACAGCCCGTTTTATTTTTACATTCCAGTATATGGTAACTAACCTTGTTCATTTTTCCTGCAGACACGGCACCTACACAGATGCCTTTCTGCTTCCTAGATCACAAAATCATCTCATCTGCATGATTTTCACCAGCAGATGAGGTGATTCGCATTCTGTGATCGCTTCCATGTCCACACCGTGTCTGCATACTTGCACATGCCCCAGTCCTGTTTCCCGGATCACTCGGTGACAATATTTCGTGTTCAGGCCACAACACTATTCCTACATGGAGAATCGCTCCATTTAGGGTTTATTGAATTACCCCCATAGTGTATTGGTATACATGTTAAGTTAAAAGCCTTTCCCCCATACTTATCAGTGTGATATTTGAGCTGGTACTGCCCTACTTACTAAATGTCCTAATAATTTCAATCTTATGCACCTTAAATAAAATTAAAAATTAATAATGATGAGGTCCTTCATATTAAACACATTATTATTAAATCGATTCTGTGAATTTATCAAAGACATAATACATGATTGGAAATATTTAAAAATATTTTGTAGTACCTCTTCTTGAGAACTGCTTTTTCTGAACATTGGTAGGATACTCCTGAACTCTTCACCTTTTCTAGTTGATTTTCTTTCAGGTTCTCCAAATGTCTTCTTTGCTGGCATCCAAGCAGTGTACTTAGTAGCCAGTAACTGAATTTTACTCAAATCGATAATTTCACTGTCCCTTACATCTCAATTTCTGTTTTCATACTAGGAGAGCTGAAATTAAGCTGTTGATCAGTGTTCGGCCACATGGAAGTCCCCATTGGCAAATGTTTTGAGCACACAATTATGAAGGCAGTCTCTCATGGTCTTTTACTGACTGAAGATTTAAACCAGCATTGTTTCATTTAGGTCAGTCCTGCACAATAACTTGATTAATATTCACAGCAGTGTTGTTGATGTTGTAGACACTAGTTTTCAAGCTGTGATATACTTTGATTTGTCAAAGGCCTTTGGTACTATTGCAGGTAGACCAATACAGACCCCCAACCATGACTCAGGAGGCCCATTCCACCTATCTGGACTTAGTTGAATCCATCAAGATTCAACCCTCTAACTTGATCCTGGGCAACTTTAACTACCCAACCATAGGGTAGAAGACCTAGTCTATCTCAAACATGAATGCCCAGAGATTCCTCGACTTTGTCAATGCCAGTGCATTGGATCAGCTAGTTGACACCCCAACAAAAGGTGAAAATATCCTGGACCTGGGACTAACCAACATGATTAGCCACTGTAGCACCACTACAGTGTCATCCTCCTTGGTAAGATCCAACCATAAAGCAATCCCTTTCGAAGTCACCATCTCCCCTGACCCCCCCCCCCCCTTTGCCAGGGTCAAACAAAAATCTTTTCCAAAGCTGACTACACCCTCCTAAAAGCAGGTATAAGCAGCTTCACAGCCACCATCCATTCAGTTGAATCAAGCACTAATGTCCAAGCCTACACCAAAAAACTATATGAGCACCTATAGAGCTGCATGGACTCAGCAATACCTGACAGGACTAAATCATCTTCCTCAAGGAAGAGTAATCCTGTCTGGCGGACAGGAGCAATAAACATGCTCTATAATAAAAGGAAAAAAATTGCTGTCCAGGACCAAGATGGAGCAGGTGCCTAGTTGGAAGCAATCTCTGCTTTGTCTGAACAAGCAAATAAGGGCACTGGTGAAATTCTCTAAGGCTAACTTCAAGTCCAAATTGGCCACATCCACTAAGGATAATCAAAAGGCCTTCTTTGCATGCATCTGCAATATCAAGGGTAACTCCCATATCTGCTCTGAATTGGTGGTCAAGAATACCACATAGGTTCATAGGTTCATAGGTTCATACTAGGCTATCTGCCCGAGGGCATTTACAAGCCTAGCCCATAGTTTTGTGGCTTACGCCACCCCTTTAGTATGGGGAACTATACCCATTATTTTGCTGTGCCTCTGTTGAGCAGTGACACTGAGGTAATCCCTGGGGTATATCTGTGATCTCCCATCCATTGGTCAAGATTTCTCTTGAACAAGGCCAGCGAGGTGCTCTGCCTCACATATACCGGGATTTTATTCCACAGCATAGGGAGTCTTTGGGTGATGAATCTATCCCTCCAGCACGTCCTATTAATAGCCGTGTCGAGGTTTAAGTCTCCGCCTTGTGGCTCTGACGGATCTAGATTTTTGAGGTGAAGCATATTCATCAAATCTGGGTTTGACATGGCCTTGTATGTTAGGCAAAGGTCACCTCTGAGCAAGCGGTTCGACTGAATAGAGCTGGAGTTCTTTCAGTCGGGCAGCATAGGACAGATGTTTGAGACCCTTTATCCTTTTGGTGAGGAACTTTTGTGGCCTCTCCAGCTGCTGCAAGTGTCGGGTCAGATACATTCAATGGGGCATTGTACTCAATCATTGGTCTGATGAGTGATGAGTATAGGGAGACTATGACCTCCCTTGATCTAGATGAGAATCCCTTCATGATAAGGTGGGCAATGTAGAAGGTCTTCCTAACTACTTTAGCTACATGGGTGTCGAATGACAGACTACTATCAACCTGGGTCCCCAGGTCCCTGATAACTTCTTCTGTACTCAGTGGATTGCCACCTATTTGGTAGCTAGGGGTAACCTTGTTTTTCCCAAAGGGTATGACTATGCATTTTTTGGCATTTAACTTTAGGCCATGGCTCTGGCACCAGTTATCCGCTTCTGTGAGACCCTTCTGAAGGATATCTGTGTCAGATGTGTTTTCTACTATGGCCCAGTTTGCAGTCATCTGCAAACTTTGTCAGCCATAACCCTCCTGTGTTTGCTTGTACTGAAAAGTAGATGCCAAACAAGAGTGGGCCCAGGACTGAGCCCTGTGGTACACCACTTGTGACAGGCTTTGAGTCTGACATGGCGCCAGCAACTCTGACCCTGTGGGTTCTGTCACTCAGCCAGTTTGCAACCCATCTTGTGATGTATGGGTTAACATTTAAGCTGATGAGTTTTTCAATGATACCCGAGTGGGGTATTGTATCAAAGATAAAGTCATTCCTGAATGTATTGTATCAAAGGCCTTCGCCAGATTGAGGTAGGCTGTATGGACTGCCTTTCCCTCATCAATGGCTTTGGTGACTGTTTCAAAAGTCAACCAAGTTTAGAAGGCATGATCTGCCTTTGACAAAGCCAAACTGGGATGGATCCAAAGTCTGCAAATTCCTATGTCTTTATTTATGAGGTCCATTATGATCCTCTCCATGGCTTTGCAGATAAGGCTTGTCAAGCTAATGGGCCGGTAATTTCCAGGGTCGGTGGAGGCACCGCCTTTGTGAAGTGGGACCACAGTTGCAGTGCGCCACTCCTGGGTATGTATCCAGAGGTAAGACTATGATTAAACAGCTGTCCTAGCTGTGGGTTTAATTCCTCGTTGAGTTCGTGGAGCACACAGCCGGGAACACCATCAGGTCCCATGGATGCTGTGTTTTTTGCTTTGGAGAGAGCAGTTCTCACTTGGGCGTTGGAGATGTTTGGGGGCTGCAATCGCTGGTATAGATATCTCCTTTGGGGAGGGGAGAAGTTTGCACTGAACCTGTCAGCCAGTATGTTGGCAATGTCTGTAGGATCAGTAATCTTCACATCATTTTGAACTAGTTCTGAGCATATCTGGGAGTTTCCTCCCAGGTTTCTAACATAGCTAAAGAAGGCCTTATGATTGTCTTTTGAGTCTTTAGCTATTTTTCTCAAATGCCAGAGATATAGCCAACATGCTGGCAGACAAGTTCAGTGAAAAGTTCACCCCCCATCCTCCCATCAGTAAACTAGGACATCTCCAGCACTTGACCCCCTCCCCTCATCACAGGGAGCAGGTTATTAATGCCCTCTCAAAGGCAAAAAAATGCAGCATGCAGCCTCCGTGGGACCCGACAACATCCCTGGATGTGTCCTACATGAACTCAGGCTAGAGCTCTCAGCACCACTAGGCAGCCTATTCAACCAAAGTCTGTGCACCGGCGTCATCCCAGCAGAATGGAGGACAGCCACTATCATCCCCCTGCACATAGGTGGAGCGTCCACCAACCCAGGCAATTATAGGCCCATCAGCCTAACTAGCCTGATCTGCAAGGCCATGAAACACATTATCATGGACCTTATAAACAAAGACATTGGCAACCTCCAAACACATGATCCCACACAATTTGGTTTTGTCAAAGGGAGATCATGCCTGTTAAACTTTGCCACCTTCTTCGAAACAGTCATCATAAACCATGGATGAGGACAAGACAGTCCTCATGGATGAGGACAGACCTTGACCTAGCCAAAGCCTTTGACACTATTCCCTACTTGGCCATAATAGATAAACTCTCCCTACTTGGGCATAATAGATAAACTCTCCCAGCTAGGCATCAATCCATATGTTAGCAGATGAGTAGCTGAATGGCTCCCTAATAGAACCCTCTCAATCAAAATAGGGAAGTCACTCTAGTAGTAGAGCCGTAACAAGTGGCATACCCAAAGGATCAGTCTTGGGGCCTCTACTGCTTGGGATATACTTTTCTGAGGTGCAAACCAAAACCCGTGGTCTGTGGCTGACCAAGTTGCAGATAACTGCAAGCTGGGCACTGTCATAAATTTCCCTAGTGATGTGAACATCCTCCAAGAGGGCCTTAACCAAACTAATGACTGGTGCCAGAAGCATGGCCTCAAACTGAATGCAAGAAATGCATCATTATCCCCTTTGGGGAAAATGGTGTCCTTACAAATTATCACATTAATAACAATGTACTAAGCACGCAATTAGTTGTGAGGGACTTTGGCACCCAGGTTGATAGCAACCTGACTTTTGACCACCATGTTGCCTCCATTGTACGGAAGGCTTTCTACATGGCCAACCTCATAAGTAAGGGTATTTCATCCAGGAACAAGGAGGTCATAACATCCCTGTACTCCTCCCTTATCAGATCCATTATCGAGTACAGTGCCAATTCAGCATGTACCTTGCAAAGCACATGCAGCATTTGGAGAGACCATAGAGGTTCCTGAACAGGTAAATCCAGGGTCCCAAACACCTATCCTATACAGATAGGCTAAATGTCCTGTCCCTCTACTCAGTCTCATACAGACATGCTCAGAGGTGACCTGTGTCTAGCATACAAGACCATCTCAGACTCAGCCTTGGTGGAGTTGCTGCATATCCTAAGTCAAACTCCACTCATGCAACCCACACACAAGATCTTAACCTGGTCTGTGACATTAATAGAAGTTGTTGGTTGGATAGATTTGTGTCCCAACAACTCCCCCATCTGTAGAATAGACTTCCTCTCCATGTCAAGCAGAGTACCTCACTAGCCCTCTTTAAAAAGAGCCTGGACAACTGGATGGGAAACAGAAAATATACCCTTGGGATCCCACCTGTGTCCCTGCTGGACATGGAAAACAGGTGTCAACTTTGTGGGAACATGGGTGAAATTCTTGGCTAGGCTTATAAAGGCCTTTGGGCCAATAGCCTAGTATCGTCCTATGAACCTATGAACTTCAGTGCCTGTCAGAGCTGAAGGTCAGTAGTTATAGTTTAAGGTGGGTTGTCAGTTGTCTTATGAATCTTTTCCTCAAGTATTGAACTATAAAACTTATTTGCTTAATAGGAGATATTACAAATATCATTACTTTGCCTGTTCCTGTTATTAGATTTATGACCACATTCTCAATTTCAGGAAAAATAATAGGCAAGCAGTCTCACCAACAAAATGAAGGCTGGCACAATAACTGAACATGATGATCAACACACCCTTCAGAGTCTCATGATCTCTCTGTTTACTTAGTTGAGAATCAATGTTCTTTTTACATTTGCAAGTGTAGTGTGATGCACATGGGTCTTAAGAACATTGAGTTGCCATACTCAAAGAATATCCCACTTTTATCTAAATCTGTTCACTTCAAGTAGATGTCATTGTTAATAATAGATCCATTCTTAAATAAATGCTGTGCTGATAGACGATGTAAAATAATAAGGTCAGTTTCTTAAAGAAACCCTGCAGTCATGCTGCCAGTGGAAAATGCAAAACTGAACTCAGCAAATTGATATATTTGACTGATGACTATGGAACTTAATGAAGTATATATGCTATAAAGCAGATTTGGAGCGCAAGTCCCAAGGGTGGCACCTTAAGAATTGTCAGAAATCTTGACTTTCAGTCAGGAATAAATGGCTTTCCCAGAAATGTAACACTAAAGACACTTCTTGATGCGTCCTGTCATCCTTTCTGTGAAAAAGGCAAACAGCCTCTACCAGTGTCAGAGGGATAAAATCCTGATTACAGCCCAGGTGGCCTGAGTTCAGCTAGCAGCTTAGATGCATGATAGCACAGGCTAGGAAGATGGGCATATCCATCCTGGAGAGAGGGATGGTTTAAATCCAGCTTACGCTGCTACTGTAATGGCAGGGCCTCAGCTGGAAACTGTTGACCATTCATGATGCAGGGAGCTGGTGTCAGGAAAGAGTTGAACACTGCTTCCAAATGGTATCACTTATTAGTGAATGGACAAGGGACACAGATGGCCTTTTTGGTGACTGAAGTGCTCACATCACCATCAGGATGAAGTTTTTAAAAAAATAAAATATTGTCATTGTCAGGATGCCAGCAGGTAAAAGCATGCTCACTGCTGACTGGATGATGGCCCCTGAAAGACAGGATAGTGTCTGATCAAGGGGAAGCTTGATGGTCAGAATACATAGGTGAAGAAATCCAAAACAACAAACTTTCTTGGAAGACTCTCACTTGGTGGTGCATCCTTAATGTCGACAGATTCCATAACTTCATGCTGTTTACAACTAAACACAGATCTGCCAGTTTTCCCCATTTCATTTTCATTGGTAACTTTCTGCATTTGATTCCTAGATCTAAGTCTGTAAGTGTTCATGTGACCATCAGATGAGACAATAGTGGAGGCCTGCTTCCTCCTTAAGAGGTCATTGTCTAGGTCTTCATGGGTCTGCTCAAAGAGCATGTCTCCTTTAAATTGGGCATCTGGCATGGTTCTGAGCTTCAATTTGAGGAAAGGCAACCTCTGTCATATCATCCTGTGCAGGCCTATGTCTGATCCTGTGGCCCTGACCAAAATATCAGCACACTCAAAACTGCAGCAGGCTGCATGGAAGCCCACTTTAGAAGATGCAGACAAGATCTACATATAATTCCACTTAAGGTTAGACTCAGAAAAGTCTTTAAGCTTTTGCAGCACCTGACCTGTTAGGAGTGTAACTTATAGTCCTCAGCTACACATGTCACCTATGAGATCTATATCACAAACATCATTGGAGATAGCAGGAAGATGCTTTGAAAGGGACTTGCCTCATTCTGTAAGTGGCTTCTAATGGACATACGCCTTATTTTAGGACACAGGAGCATTTTTACAGTATCTGAGGCCTTCCAAAATAGCACAGATGATGAAAGACGTAAAAGTTAGAACTTGAGTAGTCACAACCCATGACTAAGTGACTCAAGAGGCCCCACACCTGGATGAGGCCAGTTAGCCTTCAGCACATATAATGAACTTGAGCACCTCTTTATCAAGATCATCTTCCTCAAAACTGGAGGACAGATGAAGGCTTCAGTTGTCATTAACTGAGGACAGGTGCAGCACCAAAAGGGCTCAGAAGACTACTTTGAAAAGGAATTTCCATCCAGGACATTTATGTTGTGACTTATTTGAGCTTCTTTCTTTGTTTTAATGTTTAGGCTGCAGGAGTGATGCCTAGAGCTGTATGATGGCCCATGCAAGTCCCCACACGAAACACTCTAAAACACCTCCATCCTTCTGGTTGCCAAGGAAAGTCAGATGGTTTTCTCCTAGACATTGCTAGAATACACTACACTGTCTTTCAGGGGCCATCATCCAGGCAGCAATGAGATCTTATAAGATCTTTAAGCTCACAGGTTCATCTGTAAAAGGAGTCCCACTAAAATATAAGCCCATCTCAGGAAAGCTCTTTGGACAGACTTAGACTGTGTTACTGAAAAAGGTCATAGAGGCTGTCATGTATTTAAAACAGTGTTATGGACTGTATTCCCACATCTTCCTGGTACAGAAGAGAGCAAGTGATTTCTCTCCCATCTTAGACTTCAGCAACTTTAAAATGTACCTGGCATGTCATGAGGGATGCTTTCTTGGCACGGGGTGTCTGAGATCTGCAAAGGAGGTTCCTTCAGTTTCTACTGGTATTCTCCATTCAGTACAAAGTTATATATTTACCAAGGTTTTGGCTATGGTGACAAAAGCCTCCCAGGAGAATAATTTCCATGCTTGTCACCTGTTTGGATAAGTGGTTGCTGGTAGCCCCATCATGGGACTACCTGTTGACATTGCTAGAATAGATGCTGCCATAGCACCTGTCTCTAAGGCTGGTCATGCAGTGGAGGCGATCCTGTCTGATCCCATTACAAATTGCCTTCCCAGACACAGAATTGGAGTTTTGTGTTATCAGGAGATCTGACATTGAGAACCCTACTTGTTTCTCTAAAATCCTATATTTGGAAACATCTGTAAACCCATAACAATAAATGCTGTGAGTGTATCAACTACATGAGTACATGCATTCTCTGAGCCCTACATTATTTATTTCTTTGTTTTATTTTATCATTCACATTGTTCAGAGCTTAATCTATGTTGTTGGCAAAGCCCTGCAGTTGAATGCCCCCAGCAATGTGGTAAATGTCTGAATGGCCTTCAAACTGCCAGTCAAATTACATGCCAGCATTGCAGTTATTGTCTTGGGGAAGAGCATAACACTGACACTGCCAAATGTCAGAACTTCAAATCCAGCTGCAGTTTAATTTGAAAAGGAAGGAATAGAGGGAGGTGCACCCTTGAGGGCGTACTCAAGTTTCTTGTGCTGTTGTATTTCCAGCTGATTGGCTGACCATAGGCTCCAGCCAATCTGTTTTGAGAGAATAGTTACTTGTTTCATCCTTTTACTGATTTATATTCATTAGAACCAAGTAGTCTCCTCCTGGAATGTAGATGAATAGGTCTCAGTCAAGGAGTTCTTTTGGTTTGTCACAATTCAGGGGTTGTGCTTCTATGCCTGAACATCAGTGGATATATGATGCCTGATGGGAGCATGCATTGAGGATGCAGAAGTGCATCATTAGGTTATTTATCTTGAAGCTCACACCTAACCCTGCACAGGCCTCTCTCCAAAGCACACTGCCATTGCTTAACATATGATTGAGCACCACTTCCTAATTCTCAACATTTGACACCAATCTATCACGCACTCATCACTGTCTAATTCTGAATGTAAGGCTATACCAAGTTGAATACAATCCATAACACTGTTTCAGATTCATGACAGCCTCTATGACCCCTTTCAGCAACGTAATCTGAGTCAGTACAAAGAATCACATTACCTGAGACAAAGAGTTGTATGCAGTGGACATGTGGTGCAATAACATATACTTTTCTGCCATAAGGGATCTCGGGGCTCTGCAACTGTTCATCTCACCTGACCTATTTTCGGTCCCACCTATTGAGGAAAGCTGTGTACAAGGTTGTGGACCACCCTGATTCTAGGCTGAAGGATGTTTTTTTTTATAAGACTGTATGACTTTGACAAAGAGATATCCTGTATTCTTGACTGTGCTGACCTGTTGGCTAAGGCTTAGATGTGTACCTTAAGAGGATAACATTACTGAGGTTGTCTTCTTTGAAGGATGAACTCAAATATAATTACTGACTTGCTATTATATCAGAAGCAGAAATTGTGTATTCCAGCAGAAACATTTTTGGGGTTTTTTGTTTTTGCAACATTTCATAGCTAACAAGCACATTTTCATTTCTTGGGAGAAGTGCTCTGAGGAGAATTTGTTCAGGACCTGTTGATTGACCTTGTGAGAAGGATGCAGATCCTTACCATTGTGAAGATTTTTACCATTCCTTTGCTTTTATTCCTTTTTCTTATATTTGGCAAGTCCCAAAAAAGGAAGGAAAGCATGTAATTTTATAATGTTCCATCTTGTTACAGTTAAGATCACTGTGTTAATCTCATAAATGCTGAACATTTTCAGAAAATCTTTCCCTAGAATACTATCTGTCTTTTGGCCATTCTTTGTGAATCAAGGTCTACATTGACAAACTGGTTCAATATTTTTCATGAGGTTTCCATAAAATGTTATGGATACAATTATTAACAGAAACTTAGATTGGGCATCTACCTTCAAAGCCAAAGCAGTAGATCAAACTTGAATGAAAAAAGACAAAACGTATGAAATGGTCACTTCTATACAAACACGTTCTTTTGGAGCCTAAAGCACAATAAATTATATTTATGTTTTAGTATTTTTGTTTTATTTTACTCTGAAGAGAAGTAAAACAATGGGCCAAATTCAGGAAGCCTCCATGTAAGAGTTATAACTCTTACATGGAGGCTGCAGTTAAACGGTGTGATGTCAGCATGTCATGCATATGCATGAGGTGCATGAGGCATGCTGAATCACACTGTAACTCTTACACGGTCCATGTAAGACAGTAGGGGGCGTGTCTGTAGGCTAAGCCCTGCAAGCGGACATGCCCCCGGAAGTCTAGAATGGCAGAAAGTAAACACCCACGAGAGAGGCCATGGAAATGTGAATAAACACACTACACAACACATGCCCCCACAGTCCAGCAATGTAAAAAGTGAGCAGATGTTATAAAATGAAAATGAAAACTGTTTTATTTTTTTAAAACCCAGAATGTTTGTTACTGCGTACCATGTAGCGAAAGTGTGCTACTAGCGCAACTGCAGTTAGCAATCGGTAGAAAAGGATATAAGAACTAAATATGCAAAGTAAGCCAAGAAGTAATAGCATAGTGGTAGAGTTGTCGGCTTAAGAGCAGGCAGGCAAGGTTCGAGCCCACACAACAACCTTTTTTTTTTGTAAATAAGCACTAAAAAGGCCCCTGACAGTATTGTACAAATGTAAAAGTATTTCCTTTTGTAAAATGGAATGAAATGGAGCATATATTTTCAAGTAATACAATAATAAAAATATTTAGAAATGTACTGATAGCTAAGCTGCTGTGAGACAGAGTGCCCGTAGCTGAGTAGTATTTCAAAGGCTGCAAATTGCTTGCCTGTAGCTAAGCACTGGTTTAACAGGCTCAAACTGTGTGCAGCTAGCTGTGCTTAGCTTAACATGCGTGTTACTAGCCAATTAAGGTTTAACCCAGTACACACCGTTTGCGCGGAGGTGCGCGGCGCGCCCACAAGCTAACCGCCAGTGCACATCCGTGAGCTCTGCGCAAACGAGCGCGGACCTGGTTTTAAGTGCTTAACAGGTCCTGTACTCATTTCGAAAGAAAAATAAATTCCCACTGCCAGTCTTGAACCCAGGACCTTGGTAACACTAGTCTGTATGACTTACCACTAACCTCAATGATATGTGAATGCCACGACAATGTAACTCAAAACAGGATACACTGGAAGATAGAAAGGATGCTGCTCGTGCGAGTAGTAAAAGTTTATTCCACGTATAACATAGGACAACACAGACCACTGGTTAAGCGCTTTCAACTGAAGTAATCAGTCTTCATCAGAACAAAGTGTTGGTGAATACACTATGTATATATAGTAACTGTTACTTTGTAAATTCAAAAAATTGCGCCAAAACTTTTAAAGAGACATTATTGAATTACAATATATTTTGAATGAAAGTGCTAACTAATACATATAAAATGAAGCTATGTCCTTCCTTATGGCATGAAAAACAATAACAATAAAAATAAAAATAATAAAAATAAAAATAAAAACATTAATTTAATATATTATATTATTAGATCAGTGTGAAGCCAATTATTAATACCTTATAATAAATATACTAATGAAATTAAAATAAAAATAAATAGCTAGCCTACCGGATGTTCTGGTGTGTTATGCAATGAATCAACTGGTATTGTTGTATATATGCCTAAGATGCTTAATAAAATTGATAACATGTGTGATGAATATATAATGTAATAATGATGGAAATAACTAGCAAAAACCCTAATATATACTTGCCCTAAACACATGATTATCTTAAAAATATGTATAATATAAAATACATGAGACAGCTATTTAATGAATATAAAATGCCATGAAATATAAATAATTATATAAATATACAAATATGAAAGAAATAATACTGTAATGTTAAAATCTATATATAAAAATTGTATGAATATATGAAAAGAATTATATGAATATATAAAAAGAATAGTGTAACATAGAGAATACCTCTCAACCTACTTCAAGGAAGGGTTTGATGCTAATATACTCGTTGAGGCCTGGATATCTAGTGGCATCTGTTCTTATTTGCCATATACTTTCCTTAAGTGCAAGTCATGCTTTCCAGTTCCCTGTCTATATAGTTTCATTAACTTGATCTATAATACTAAATAAAAAAACGTGTTGCTCTCCTTTGTCTAAAATGTGTCTATATAGGGCATTATTTTTTATCTTTCCTGCGTATTTTGTAAAGGTGTTCATAAATCCGCTTCTTTAGCATCCTTTCTGTCTTGCCTATATAGAATGCAGTGCAAACTTTACATTTTGCTATATATACTATTTGTTTGCTGTTACAATTTCCACCTAAGCTTCTGATATCAGTATGATTTATGTCACTTAATCGAAATTTATCCATGGTGTTGATGTAAGAGCATTGATTGCAACATCCACATTTGCCAGTTATCTTTTTACTTCTTTTAAATTTATCATTTTGATTATCTGTGTGTTCTAACATTCTTTTTAAATTAGGTGCCACTTTATATACAATAGCTGGTTTTATACCTAGGATGCTTCCTAGATTGTTTGTAGTAATAATATCCCAATGTCTGAACAATATTTCTTTAATGTAATGTACAAAAGGAAAGTATGTTAAAACACATACTCTGTTGAAATTGTTAGTTTTGTCTCTTATTGTAGTTCTTACAGGCTCCTGAATTCCTAACAAGGGTTTATATCTATGTCCCCATTCTGAAATGACAAATTGAGTAATATTCTTGAGTAACTTTTCTGGATAGCCTCTGGTTTTAAACATGCTATATAACATAGTGATGTCTTGTTCCATCACTTCCTTAGTTGATGACATTCTTGCAATCCGTATACATTGTCCTTTGACTAAATTTTTAAACATAAACAGTGGATGGTTACTATCATATTGTATGTAGTCATTTGAAAATGTTGGTTTTCTATAGATTTTTGATGTAAACCCTGTCTCCGTATTTCTTATAAACGTATCAAGATATGATATTCCTTTCTTGTTGTAACTGTAAGTGAATTTTAAAAAAATCCGTAGTATTGTTGAGAAAGGTTATAAATACATCTATCATATCTTCGGTGCCCTTCCATATAATAAACAAATCATCCAAATATCTGGCATATAATACTACATGGTTGTAATATGTACTCTTAAATAAACATTCATTTTCCCATTCCAGCATGACCATATTTGCGAAAATCGGTGCACAGGAAGCTCCCATAGCAACACCGATTTTCTGCCTAAAGAACTCCCCTTGAAAAGTAATGTAGTTGTAATCTAGAACAAGGGACATAATTTCTGTGATTACACATATTTTATCCCAACTATACCCTGAATATTTTTTGAGACTGTTGGAAAAGAATTC
>NC_056746.1:361295346-361380346 GCF_019279795.1 Protopterus annectens | reverse complement strand
AGTTCCTAGGGTCAGTAGAGGTTCCTCCTCATTGGTGTGGGACCACTGTGTATGTATGGCACTGTTCAGGTACATATCCTGTAGTATGGCCAGGATTTAATATCAGTCTGTAATGTGGTGCTATGTCCTCTAGGGGTGAACGTATCACACATCCAGGGATACCATTTTGTAACAGTGATGCTGTGTGTTCTGCAATGTTGAGGGTGGCCCTCACCTGGACATGTGAGATGATAGGGAGGTTACATTCATCTGTGCTAACTAATTCCACTTGTGTAGGAGAATGGGGGGGGGGAATACCTGCACCTAAACTGTCTGCAACAATGTTGCCAATATCTGTGCATTTGGTGAATGTGAAGCATCTTACCACTGCTGACCACAGATGCCTTGCCTTCATGTGAATCTGCTCTGTGCTGCAGTAGCCTCCTGCTATTGTTATACAATGTGCCTGTATCTGTAGTCCACTGGACAGGATAAATAAGTGGTGTGCATACGGTCTGGGTTAGATATGTGTGTGCACATTACATGCACTATGTGGGATGTCTGTGGTAAGCTTTTGCAAAGGGGCCAGCAGTGTGTGTTATGGCTTCCACTGGCCCAGTGGGCTGCATGGATAGCATCACAGTCCTAACTAGTGAATAACTGTGTAATTACATACATACATAGCAAGGTAGTGTACTGTGCTTGTGGTGTTGTTGGGATATGTATATCCAGGCTGAGTAATGTGTGTCCACATCACAGTGTTGGATGGCAACACACATACAGTATGTTGGGATGAACACCCAGAGTGTTTCAGAAGTGTTGCCTGTGCAGAAATATCCGCCATTACCTGCATCCCCCACAACACACACACATGCAACATATGGAAGAAGTAGTATAGCAGTACACATAGGTTCATAGGTTCATACTAGGCTATTTGCCCTAGGGCATTGATAAGCCTAGCCAGAATGTGTTTGTCTTTGCCACCCAATTAAAATTTATTTTGCTATGCCCTTTTCCGAGGTTAGTATACTGTGCCTCTGTCTAACAGTGACATAGAAGTGATACCCGGGGTACAACTATGATCTCCCATCCACTCATCCAGATTCCTATGGAAGAGAGTCAATGAGAGACTCTGCCTAACCTGTACTGTGAGTTCATTACAGAGTGAAGGGAGCCTCTGGGTTATGAATCTGTCCCTCCAGCATGTCCTATTTATTTCAGTGCTAAGGTTCAGGTCTCTTGAGTGTGTGGCCATATGGGATTTTGATTTCCTGAGGTGCAGCATGTCCATTACTTCTGGGTTGGACATGGCTGTATATGGCAGGCACAGATTGCCTCTGAACAGGCAGTATGCCACTGAGTCCAGCTGGATTTTCTTTAACCGGGCAGCATATGGCATCTGTTTGAGCCCTTTGATCCTCTTGATGAGGTACTGTTGGGGTTTTTCCAGTTGCTGTAGGTGTCTGGTTACGCAGACAGTCGCCCATGGGTTCTCGTGGGGGCATCCGTGGCCGTACTGCCTCTGGCCGACGTGCCCAAGGAGGTATGTCAACCTCCACTATGTTTCGGACTGTTATGCAGGCACAGGTGCTTATGGAAAGGTACACCAGACAGGATCTGAGGGAGCTGACAGCATGTTGCACAGCCATAACAGATGGCATGCGTGACATTGTGAATGCTATTCGTAATTTCACAGATGTCGTTGACAGACGTTGTGGGGACATACAACAACTGCTCCACAACCAGATGTCCATGGGCCAGGGCGATGGTGTGCATTTGCGGCATCGACGTGGCCGTATGCCAGCAACAGCACCAGCTGGCAGTCGCCGCCGACGACAACAGGCCCACTCACTCACGTCAAGTGCCAGCAGCAGCCCCAGCAATGTTGGGTTAGTGCTGTCATCAGGACGCCCTAGGAGACCATGTGCACGTGGCTCTGGACAGTCCCAACAGGGAACTGTGTCCAGTCAACACACACCCGCTTCTCATGACAGTACCCAGTCTGGGTTAGTACCGGATACGGTCCATAGCACCCCTGCCAGGCACAGGTACCGTGTCCGTGCCCACAGACACTGATTTGGATGACCTGACAGGTGCAGTCTGTGGCTGTCCACAAAACCCTGTACATGGCAGCCATTATGTGGGACTGTGTGCGTGCTTACACACATGCAGAAATTTAACACCTAGGGCAAACACATACACACACACTGCACCAACACTGGTCCACCCTGTACTGCTGCCCCTCACAAACACACATACACACACATGTCAATTGGTGGTACCAGTGGCTGGCTTGGGCATACCTAACCCACACCCTGTGCATATGATGACACTGTGCCACCTCCTGCATACTACAACATCAGTGCAGGAAAAGGTAAACATGTTGCTGATGCACAGGGTGACTACATAGATGTGTATAAGTAGTAACATGTTGGTAACTGTTCACTGTTCCACTATGATTGTGTGTATATCCCAGCATTCCTGCTGCAGTAACTGTATGAATGTCCTGAATTGTTATCTGCACCCATACTACTTACCAAAGTGTACCAGCTGCACACCATCACATGCTACCATTGACTATGGGAATGTGCATCATGTGCTGTATTGTAGCTTCAGCTATATGTATCTGTTCTGTCACACATGCATTTACACACAGCCTGCTACCCCCACACATGCACATGCTCACCTGCCATTTCCATTATTTATTACCCTACATGAGTAGCTGTCGACACATGACAGGTACACATTTGAAAAGTGCACTATTTGTATTACTACCGATTTCCTCCTCTCTACCTGTACTCACAGGGTGCAGGCAATCTCATTAGTTTAAAAGTGTAATGTGCATCAGGTACTGTGGTTCCCTGATTGCCACATCCAACATGTTTTCCATACGGAAATGCACACACAGAAACATCCCACATCCACACACTTGCCACATTCAGGTTTCAAAACACTATCTAGGTATGTTCTGGTACATGTGCGTGTTACAGTAACATGTAGCACTATACTGAGTACTGGCAGTTGTCTGTTGTCATGTTGTTTGTATAGGGTGCTGTCAACATCACTGTTTGTTAAGGGAAATGTGCACCCTGCAGTGCGTAGCTCCATTTGGCAAAAGCCACATCCCACCCCCAGCATTGTGCACACACACTAACCCCACTCACACTAAAACACATACTTTCCATTTGCAAGATTCAAACCCCTACCTAACTGTGTTATGACACTAGAGACCGACACATTAGCAGAGTGTGCTATTTGCATTAGTGGGAGAAATCCTTTCTAATGCTGTACTTAGAGGGTGCTGACATCATCTGTGTTTAGGAAGAGGGATGTGCACCCTGTAGTGTGTTCTTCCAGTTGAGAAAAGGCACTTTTCCCTCACAGCATTATGCACACACACAAATCCCACTCACACTAACTCACATACATTCCCTTTGCAGGATTCAAACCCCTACCTAACTATGTTATGACATTAGAGACAGACGCATTAGCAGAGCACGCTATACAAATTACTGTGGAGCTTTAATTCAGGTAATATAGTTATAGAGTGCTGACATCATCAGTGTTTCAAAAGGGGAATCTGCATCATGTAGTGTACTGTCACAGTTGCTAATAGGGGCATTTCCCGCACACATATAGATGTGTTTGAGGTTTGCATATGTGGGGGATCCAGTACTCCAGTGTGATTAGTATATGGTTCGATTGCAACAATGAGGGATATACTTCAAGTGGTGAGCATTTTGTACTCATGTTTGTGATGATCAGGTCTAGTATATTTTCCCCTCTTGTGGGAATGACTTGTTCCATAGCTAAAGAGTTTCTGAACTATGGGAACCCTAGAGCTTGGGTATTGTGGCTTGAGTAATGTTCACAGTCTATGTTTGGGTAGTTGAAGTCACCCAGATGGTGTTTGCAGAGAAATCTATACTCTCCTATGTCGTCATGCAGGCTGTGTGGGATTCCTGAGTTTGAGAGGGTGATGTAAGAGCTCCTCTGTGTCTCTTTCCATGTGGTCCAGGGAGGTACGTCTCAGGTTGTTCACACCAGCATGGACAATGACTGCCTCATACTTGTACTTGCTGTGGAGTGACCTGAGTGCTTGTGTTATGTGGCACATTCTATCACCCGACAGGTAGCTAAATGTGACCCTCACCTTGCTCAGTCTGGAGAGAGGGACATCAGTGTGTCTGACTATGGCATCACCTATTATAGGTGTGTCACACATTGTGTTTGGCCTTATGGGCTGTGCCTGTTAAGAACACTGACTTTGTGAGGTCTGTGTTGCTTGAGATATGTGTTCATGTGGGATGCAGCGTGTCTGGCCATGTCATTTCTGTCCGTGGTCTGGTAAGTATCACCTTTGGTGACATAGGTATTCATATGTCAGCTGGTGAGCATTTGCAGTGTTACCTACTGAAAGTGGTACAGCTTGTTTGTTGTACAATGGACTACATGCAGCCCTGCTTACAGTAGCTATGTTTGCATGCATGTTTCCTTGCAGTTACCCATGAATACTGATCCGACCTGCCATGCAGAGTTACACAGCTTCTGTGGACTCCTAGTGACATCTGCATAGCTTACTATATGTATGTTCATGTCTCACTTGACAGAATGTCACTGTTTCTCCTGTGCACATGTACGTTGCCTGTGACACTTTGCATATGACTTACCTGGCATCTGTCCACGTGAGCAGTCATATATGCCACTGCAGGACTCTAAACCTGATGATGCACACACTCGAAACTTTCCTCAACATGGAGAACATCGCTATCTGTGCAGTAACAGATACCGGATTCAGGGCTACCAACAGCACCCCAGCACTACCAAGTTATACCTCATACCATGCTTTTCAGGCCCAAAACTTGCAGAAAACCACAAAAGGAGGGGGTGTATTAATATTCATCCAAGATACCCACACCTCCAGGTTGGTGGCAAAGCACCAAACATCAGAGACTATCCATATGCAAGTAACAATGGGTAAAACTGCCTTCCAGGTTATAGCCTGCTACAGACCACCCTCACAAACACAAGAACCGCACTTGGCCTTCCTGAAAACAGTTGGAAATATGTAGGTCTGTCCATACACCATTATATTGGGTGAGTTAAACTACCCAAACATAGACTGGGAGCATGACTGTAGCTCCAACACCCTAGCCCAAAGATTACTGGAATTTATATACCAAAATGCTATGGAACAACTTGTTACCACTTACACAAGAGGGGAAAACATACTGAACCTGATCATCACCAACATGGGGACTCTATGCTCCAGACCAGAAGTGTATCCCTCACTGGTAAGATCAGACCATAAACTAATCTCACTGGATATTCACATCCCAAGGCCTCCCCCTGCACAGAAGAATACAGTCAACAACTCATGTAAAGCATGTTCACACTCCTCATAAATGATGTGGAAACCTTCAAAGCCCCCAGGCCTGTTGAAAATATGGACCAGACTGCAGATACCTGTATAAAGGCATTCTATGGACACCTTCAGGAATGCATGGATCATGCAATCCCAAATAAAAGCAAGACCCAATCCTCCAAAGGCAGACGTCCTGTGTGGTGGACACCAGCCATAAACAAACTATACAATAGAAGGATGAAGCTACTAAATGATACAACAAACTCCCAAAATGTGAAGGCATCAGTGATGAATATTAGAGGAAAACTACAGGCACTCATAAGATTGTCTAAGGCCATCTTTGAGAGAAGATTCCACAAGACACTGAGGATAATCACAAGGCTTTCTTTAGTTATGTTAGGAACCTGGGTGGTAATTCCCAGATATGCTCAGAGGTAGTCCAAGATGTCAAAAGAAACACCAAACACACAGACATTGCCAACATCCTAGTGGACAGGTTCACTGCTAACTTCTCCCCCCCTCCACACCAAAAGGGCAAATTTTTCTCCCAGCAGAGTGCTGCCCCACCTGACATCTCAGATGCTCAGGTAAGAGCTGCCCTCTCCAAAGCAATAAACACTGCATCAATGGGACCAGACAGTGTCCCAGGCTGTGTCCTACATGAACTCCAAGAAGAGCTACACCCAGACATAACACTACTGTTCAATCCCAGCCTTACTACACGATATGTGGCCAAAGAGTGGCGTACAGCAACAGTGGTCCCTCTACATTTAGGTGGTGCCTTAACGGATCCAGGACACTATCGCCCCATAAGTCTGAATAGCTTGGTCTGCAAAGCTATGGCAAGGATCATCATGAACCTCATAAATATAGATATTGGGGACCTACAGACACTGCATCATACACAGTTTGGCTTTGTTAATGGCAGATCCTGCCTCTCATACCTGTTTGATTTCTTTGAAACAGTCACCAAGGCCACTGTCAAGGGGAAGGTGGTCTACACAGCCTACCTGGACATAGCATAAGCCTTTGATACAATGCCCCACTTGTGCATTCTAGGGAAGTTCACCAGTGTACATATTAACCCCTATGTCACTACATATATTGCACAGTGGCTCAAGGGCAGAACACACATGGTTAGAATTGCTGGAGCCATGTCAGCCTCAAAACCAGTTACAAGTGGTGTCCCACAAGGCTCAGCCCTGGGATCTGTCTTGTTCAGTATATATTTATCAGAGGTACAGGCCAACATGGAAGGACTGTGGCTGAGCAAGTCGCAGATGACTGCAAACTGGACACCATAATCAACTCTCCAGCCAACACACGCATCCTCCAAAAGGGCCTCTTAGAAACAGATGACTTGTGCCACAGCCATGGCCTCAAGCTGAATTCCAAAAAGTGTATAGTCTTCCCCTTTAGCAAAAACAAAGTGACCACAAAGTACCACATATGTGTTAATCCATTAAGTACAGAAGAAGGAATTATGGACCTTGGGGCACACAAGTTGATACCATTCTCTCATTTGACAACCACATGGCCAAAGTGGTTAGAAAAACATTTTATATAGGCCACCTCATCATGGAGGGATTCACATGTAGATCAGGGGGGAACATTGTGCCTCTTTACTCATCCCTCATCATGCCCATGATTGACTACAATGCCCCTGTCAGCATGCACCTTACCAGACACCTGCAGTAACTGGAAAGACCACAAAAGTACCTCAACAAGAGGATCAAAGGGCTCAAACATATGCCACATACTGACTGGTTAAAGAAACAGCAGCTCTACTCAGTGGCATACTGCCTCTTCATAGGCAATCTGTGCCTGACATATAAAGCCATGTCAAACCCTGACTTAATGGTCATGCTGCAGCTCAGAATATCCAAATCCCATCAAGCTACACACTGGAAAGACTTGAACCTCAGGAGTGATATACGTAGGACATGCTGGAGGAACACATTCATAACTCAGAGGCTTCCTTCACTCTGGAATAGTATCCCAATACAGGTTAGGCAGAGTCACTCAGTGACTGTCTTCAGGAGGAATATTAATGACTAGATGGGACATTGTAGGTTTACCCTGGGTATCACTTATGTGTCACTGTTAGACAGAGGCACAGTATACTAACCTTGGAAAAGGGCATAGCAAGATAGATTTACAATGCATGGTGAAAGCCACACACATTCTGGCTAGGTTTATAAATGCCCTAGGGCAGATAGCCTAGTATGAACCTATGAACCTATGTATCTTGTTCACCATTGGCCCTATGTGCTGTTAATCACCAATGCAATCTCAATACTATGGTAGCATGTGCAAAGGTCAGTTGTCAGTCACCTCTATGGTACAGTTGTGGAATATGTGAGTCATGTAGTAATGTCACAGCTGCCACATGTACACAGTCAACCCTATCCCCTACCCATGGATGTACAACACATGTATGAGATGGAAACACATAGCCAAACTGTGGACTAAGCACTCTGAACCCAGTACTGGCATAACCTGTCAGGTGGCATGAAATACTACAGTGACTGCAATACCAGTCTGATGTAGACCTACACTGACAGCAATACAAGCACGGGAACACACCGGGCCATTCGTGGAGCCTAAGAATGGCATCCTGCCTGAGTGGCAGACACCTCTGCAGCCGGCACACAGGCATACGTTAGGCCTGAACACAGCACACATAACACATAGCACACAAATCCTGTGTGCCAAACAAGCACAATCTGTACAGCTATACAACACTCCTGCTGCAGTTGTGTTAGGTACTTTTATTGTCTGGTACAGTGAGGTCATGCTCACCAGGCTGGACAAGGTGAAGGTCACAGTGATATGCTCATGGGGCACTATGGTCCACCACATAACACAAGCATACAGGTCAGTCAGATGCATGGACACATATGACTCAGTCATTGTCCATGCCACTACAGCTGACGTGTGATGTCCCTCACTGGAATACATGATAGGGAACATAGAAGGGCTCACTGAGCAAGTGGCACAGGCTGGTAGAACCCTGACCTTGGTTGGCATCATACCCTCACCAGGAATGCTGACATATTACTGAATGCTAATGAATTACTGTAGCTACAACACCCTAGCTGAAAGGTTCTTAGCATGCAGTCACTGCATTGCTATGGAACAACTTCTTACCACTCCCACAACAGGTGAAAACATGCAGCACCTGTTCATCAACAACATGTAGACTATATGCCCCAGAACAGGTGTGTATCCCTCACTACTAGGTTGATAGCATCTACATCTCACACTCTATATACACATCCCACATGCAGCACCTGCACAGAAGACCACAGTCATAATGTTACCCAGTGCAAATACCATGTATTCACATGTGGCAGGCATCACACATGGTAACTATTGAAGGTCACAGGTACATCTGTGTATTTGGCACACACATACATCATGTGTGCATTGCCATAACTGGTTTAATCGATGTCATGCATTATTGTGAGAAACAAACCGCACACATGGGCATTCTGTGTGAGCAAAACACACGTGACATGTCTGGAATCAAAAGCCATATATAATTGTGCTATTGTTTAGAAAGGGGTATGTGCATCCTGTAGTGTGTTTTCCCAGTTGCCAAAAGGGATGTTCCTTTCATACAAACTTACACACACTAACCTCCCTTCACACACACTTGCTGGATTCAAACCCCTACCTAACTATGTTATGACACTAGAGACGGACGCATTAGCAGAGCGCGCTATTCGCATTACTGGGAGATTTCTTTTCTCCTGATATACTTATAGGGTGCTGACATCATCGGTGTTTAGAAAGGGGAATGGGCATCCTGTGGTGTGTTTTCACAGTTGCCAAAAGGGATGTTCCTTTCATACACACTTACACACACACTAACCCCCCTTCACACACACTTGCTAGATTCAAACTCCTACCTATGTTATGACACTAGAGACGGACGCATTAGCGAAGCGCGCTATTCGCATTACTGGGAGATTTCCTTTCTCCTGATATACTTATAGGGTGCTGACATCATCAGTGTTTAGAAAGGGGAATGGGCATCCTGTGGTGTGTTTTCACAGTTGCCAAAAGGGATGTTCCTTTCATACAAACTTACACACACACTTGCTGGATTCAAACCCCTACCTAACTATGTTATGACACTAGAGACGGACGCATTAGCAGAGCGCGCTATTCGCATTACTGGGAGATTTCTTTTCTCCTGATATAATTATAGGGTGCTGACATCATTGGTGTTTAGAAAGGGGAATGGGCATCCTGTGGTGTGTTTTCACAGTTGCCAAAAGGGATGTTCCTTTCATACACACTTACACACACACTAACCACTTGCTAGATTCAAACTCCTATCTAACTATGTTATGACACTAGAGACAGATGCATTAGCAGAGCGCGCTATTCAGATTACTGGGAGATTTCCTTTCTCCTGATATACTTATAGGGTGCTGACATCATCGGTGTTTAGAAAGGGGAATGGGCATCCTGTGGTGTGTTTTCACAGTTGCTAAAGGAACATTTCCCTCACACAGACTTGCACACAGACCAACCACAATCACCCACACACACACACACACACACACACACACACACTCTGGATAAGCTGTCATTCCATAGAACAGCCTAGTGTTGGCCTCTACACCCATATGTTTAACTGTCAGATGCACATTATTTGGTGCTGATAGCAGTGTTTGCAGGTCTTTATTGCCATAACATTTCCTGTTTGTATGAACAACTTGTGTATCTGTGGAAGATGTTTGCATATGGGGGAAATCCACTATATCATGTATGTCTCTGTAGTCATTTAAGTGTGAGCACTGTTCAGATTGCTATAACGTTGTTGGTTACTGGAATAACACGTACATATACCAGATATATGTGGCAAAATGCTAAACTGATATTTGGACTAAGTGTGTGAGCATGCCCAGTTCAGCCTTCCCATGGCATGTTGTGTAAAAGATGTCTCATTTATCAAAGTGTGTGAGCATGCCCAGTGTGAGCTTTCCATATGTTGAACTCTGCAGCCCATCACATTTGTGGATGAGTGTGAACTTCAACAAATATCTCCTGTTTATGGTTGTGTGTTCTGTGTCATGTTGTGTAGTTACTGTACAAATGCTTTTTGTGTGAACACAACAGGGATTATACTGTGCCTGCAGGGTTTGCATGGGATACTTTGCATACAATTGTCAACATCCGTTCATACTGACCTAACAGTAGTACTGTATAGTGTAGTGGTTCAGTACTTTCACTGTGGTGGACAGTATCCTGGGCTTTAGTCCTATCACTGCTTTACATTTCCATAGTGAGCACAACAACCTGGTTAGGGTCCAGTTGTGCACATCTGACCATGTTGCATTATGTTTAGATATTAACTACTTACAACAGCCTCGTCCAACATCAGTAGTGTATTCCACAACATAGGTGTACATTGGCAAACACTACCGATGTGCCCTAGGCCATTTCTAATGCTAGTCAGATAGTGTGTTTGTCCTTCAACACATTGTAAGTGTAGTTTGCCATGACATATGTCATGTTTAGTATACTGTGCCTCTGTCTACCCATGACATAACAGTGATACCCAGGGTAGACCTACCATCTCCCATCCACTCATTAAGATTCCTGTTGAGGAGAATCAACGAGTGACTCTATGGATAACCTGTACTGGTAGTTTACTCATGCGTGGGGGTGGCTTCTGTGTTATGGATAATGCAGTACAGCTTGTCCTATGTATGTCAGTGCTGGGGTTCAGGTCCCTCATGTGCATAGCTCACTGCCATTCAGATTGTACAAGGTGCAGCATGTTACTTGATTCCAGCTTGGACATGGCTTTTTACATCAGGCACAGCTTGCGTCTGGGTGGCCAGCATGGCAGTGTGTGGAGTTGCACTCTGTTTAATCAGGCAACACATTACATCTGTTCAAGCTCTGTGATACTCCTGGTGAGGTACTGTTGTGGACTTTACAGTTGATGGAGGTGTCTGCTGAGGTACACCCCACAGGGGCTGTTGTAGTCAATTGTAATGCTGATGAAGGATAACTGCAGAACCACAATGACCTCCCCTTATCTAGATGTCATAACCTTCATGATTAGGTTGGTATATGGATTGTTTCTGTTAACACTATAGCCACGTTTGTCCAATGCAGAATATCTATCACCTTGTGTACCCAGGTCTGTCATTACATGTTAAGTATGTAATGGGTTAACACCTATGTGATAATTGGTGGTCACTTGCTGTATATCCACAGAGGTTGACTATACAGTTTTCTCCATTTAACTTGCTGACATGGCTATGGCACCAGTTGTCTGTTTCTATGTGGCCCTTTTGTGGGATGCTTGTGTCAGCTGGAGTGTCAGATATGTTGGGCAGTTTGTAGTCCTCTGCAAACATGTTCAGGCACAGTCCTTACATGTTGGCCTGTACCTATGGGGCATATATACCAGACGGGGAAGGTCCCAGGACCAAGCTTTGTGGGATACCTGTTATATGTGGTTTGTAGTCTGACATGGCTGCAGCATGTCTGACCATGTCAGTTCTGTCATTGGTCTGGTTTGCAACCCCTCTAGTGACATAGGGGTGTATATATAAGCTGGTGAGCATATCTAAATTGAACACGTAGGGTATTGTATGGAAGGCTTTGCAAGGTCCAGCTACGCTATGTGGACCACATTGCCCTCATCAGTGACCTCAATTACTGTTTCAATTGAGTCACACATGTTTAGGGGCAGGGTCTGCACTTAATAAACCCACACTGGGTAGGGTCGGGTGTCAATAGATCCCCAATATCTTTATGTCTGCGGTACATGCTGATCCTTTCCATAGCTGTGCAGACCAAGCTTCTCAGGATTCTGTGGTGGTTGTTTGTATTATCCATTCAGGCGACACCTTTCTTGAGAACGACCACTGTTGTTGTACACTGCTCTTTGGGTACATATCCTGTGGTAAGGCTGACATAATATCAGGGAGGCAGCAGTCTGCTGGGAAAGATATTTTGCATTATGGGGGGGTTGCACTGCACCTGTCAGGATGTATGTTGCCAATACGTGTGTGTGTTTGGTATGTTGTTTGTAATATTTGTGTGATCCAGAGCATATCTGGGAATTCACAACACACTTCCTACCATCAGTTGCAGCAGCCTTGGGATTATCCTTAGTGTCATATACAATTTGTATCATAATAGGTTCATAGCTTCATACTAGGCTATCCACCCTAGGGCATTTGTAAGCCTAGCCACAGTGTGTGTGGCTTTTGCCACCCCTTGCTATGTGAATATTATGGCCATTTATGATTTACTTAGCTGTGCCTCTGTCTGGACATGACACAGTAAAGACCCCCAGTGTACATCTACAATCATCCATCCATTTTGCCAACGTCCTGTTGAAGAGTGTCAGTGAGGGGCTCTGCCTAACATGTAGTGGTATTCTGTTCCAGGGTGTGGAGAGCCTCAGGGTTAGGTATCTGTCCCTCCAGCACATCCTATTTGATTATGTGTTGAGGTTGACATCTCTGACTCACACAGCTCCAATGGCTTTGAGTTTTCTGGGGTGGAGCATGTCCATTACTTCTGTGTTGGACATGGACTTGTACAACAGACATACAATGCCTCTGTGTAGGCAGTATGTGACTGCATTCAGCTGTGGTGTCTACAGCCAGGCAGCATATGACATATATTTGAGACCCTTTCTAACTCTTGGTGAGGTACCTTTGAGGTCTTTCTAACTGCTGCAGGTGCCAGGTAATGTACCTCCCAAATGAGGCATTGTACTACATTATGGGTCTGATAAGGGAACAGTATAGGGGCACAATGACCTTTGTTGACGTAGATGTGAATCCTTTCATGATACAGTGTCCAATATAGACAGTCTTCCTAGCCAAATTGGCAATGTGACTGTCACATAACAGATTACTGTCCACTTGTGTCACTAAGTCCCTGATTACTCCTTCCATACATAATGGTTTACCACCTATGTGGTCATTTGTGTGTACCTTGTTTTGTATTTGGTGGTACATTCATACTGTCCACTGTCTTCAGGACAGCGGGGTGGGGTTCCTCTGTGTGAGAGTGTGGTCTGTAGCATGCTACAGACTGTACAGCAGTCTTGCCTATGGTTAGTTGCACATGGGTGGACTGCAATGACGTAAGCATTGTCAGTTAACTGGACATATAGGTGTCTGTGCTGAATATGGATACTCACCCTCCTTTTATGTTTTGTTCCAGGTTTTGTGGCCATAACACATGATATGTGGTATTACCTGGTAGTGCTGGTGTGCTGTCACGAGGCTTGCAGCAAGTTTCTATCACTGGACAGACATCGATGTTCTCCATACTGGGGAGGGCCTCAGGAGCATACATATTGAGGTTTATACGTCTGGCATTGATCAGCATTACCCTTCTGTTTCTTTCCAGTTTTGTTTTCTATGGTGGTGGGTTAGTCTTTATGGCCTTGCCTACAAAAGGATCTCTGTAGGTTGCAAAAGCCTTAGGCAATATCCAGATGCCCATGGGTAACAGGTGCAAGCCATCCCTGGAACAGCAGCATGTCTCACTATGGAGTCACCTATTACAACTGTATCAGGCATGTTGTTTCTCCTTCTGTCCTTGGCACACTAGCTTTGTGTACTATGTGTTACATGTGCTATGTCTGGAGGTTGTTTTATTGGGTGTCTGCTTTGGAGGTTTGTGTTGGTGTTGTGTGTTTGTAATTAGGGCCTCTGGGAATGTTTTTGTGTTTATGTGTTTGGTTTACAGTCGTTGTAGGTCTATGTGGGACTGGGTTTGTGGTGTATGTGGTTACCTTGTCCTCCTGACTAGTTTTGACAGTACTGATTTGGGGGTGCTCAGGCTCCGGTTTGGCTACCTGGTTGCGTCTATCACATATATTTTTATTTATTGGGGTGAGTTGTTGTTGTGTGTGTACTTGGGACAGGTGTCACATTGCCTCTGGATTCACAGATTCTACTTGTTTTGCCTGGCCTTAGTGGATTGTATGTGTGGACACATTTTATTGCCATACTAGTGATCACTGATTACTTCACTTTTTATGTTTGATCTATCATGTGGTAGCTTCCTCATTCTCTTCAATGGTTTAGTAATTGCTGGAGTCCAGCATGCCAGATGCCTGGGTGTATGGCATTGTGTCTTGTTGTTATTTGTGATTGCAGACTCCAAGCACTCTTGGCTGTGTTCATGGTATGCCTGTATAACATGTTCTGCAGTGTGTCCCATATTTTGGACTTGCACAGGGCCTTTCATGGATTCCACATTGGTTTGTAGGGGTGCAAGCTATGCTTTATACATGTGTTTCACTGTGGTATTCTGGCCAGGGACTGGAGTCGGGATGTGTAACTACAGTGTGATTACTCTATGGTCTGGTCTTACCAGTGAGGGATACACTTCTTATCTTGACATCCAGTACACATATTTCTGATTATCACATCCAGTATGCTTACCCCTCTTGTGGAAGTGTTACATTTTGCATGTCCATTTTGTTTGATGGATTCTGGGAAATTGTCTACAAATGTGTCGGTGCTAGTATAATACAAAGAGTATAGTGACAAACGTCTCAAAAGCTGACTTCACACTTCTTCAGACTGAGATGGTATCCTTTAAGCCCACTGAGCCAGTGGAAACCACAACACACAATGGTGACTCCTTCACAGACGCTTTCTACAGACATCTCCAAGAAAGCATGGACCATGCAATCACAAATAAAACCAAGACCCTCTTCACCAAGGGAAAGTGGCCTGTCTGGTGGACCCCAGCCATAAACAAACTGTATAACAAATGAAGGATACTAATGCAAGACAGAGCTAAATCTCCTAAAGGGAAGGCAGCTGTGATCAGCACTAGTAAAAATCTACATTCTCTCATAAAGACATCCAAGGTCAATTTTGAGACAAAAATCACCAAAGACAATAAAGATAACCACAATGCCTTCTTCAGTTATGTCAGAAACCTGGGTGGGAACCCTCAGATATGCTCAGAGTTGGTACACAACAACATAAATTTCAGTGACCTGACAGATATTGGCAACATTCTGGCAGACAGGTTCAGTGCAATTTTCCCCCTCCCTCACCCCCAAAAGAAGATAGTTATCACAGCTGAATGTAACCTCACTGTCATCTCAGATGTCCATGTGAGAGCCGCACTCAGCAAAGACAAAAACACAGCATCAATGGGACCTGATGGTATCCCCAGTTGCGTTACGTGAACTCCAGAAGGAGCTAAACCCGTATATACAAATGCTATTTAACCTTAGCCTTGCTACAGGATATGTACCTGAACACTGGCGTACAGCAACAGTGGTCCCACTCCACAAAGGAGATGCCTCCACAGACCCTGGGAACTACCACCACACAAGCTTAACCAGCCTTGTCTGCAAAGCTATGGAAAGAGTCATTATGGAGCTCTTAAACAGAGACATTGGTGACCTACAGACTCTTGATCCCACCCAGTTCAGCTTTGTACAGGGCAGATCCTGCCTTTTGCACCTAGTTGACTATTTTGAAACTGTCAGTAGGGCCATTGATTAGGGCTAAGCGGTCCACACAGCCTACCTGCACTTGGCTAAGGCCTTTGACACAATACCCCACTCAGGCATCATAGACAAGCTCAACAGCTGAAATATAAAACCATATGTCACAGGATAGGTTGCAAAATGGCTAAGAAACAGAACCCATAAAGTCGACATTGCAGGTGCCTTGTCAGATTCAAAGCCAGTCACAAGTGGTGTCCCACAAGGATCTGTCCTGGGACCCCTCTTATTTGGCATTTACTTTTCAGATGTGAAAGCAAACATAGGAGGGTTGTGGCTGACAAAGTTTGCAGATGACTGCAACCTAGGCACCATAGTGAATACATCAGCCGGCACACACATCCTACAGAATGCCCTCACAAAAACAGATAGCTGGTGCCGGAATCATGGCCTGAAACTGAATGCAACTGATGTGTAGTCATCCCCTTTGGGAGGAACAAAGTACCCACAAATTAACACATAGACAGCAACCCACAGAGCACAGATAACAAATCAGACACCTGGGGACCCATGTAGATAGTGACCTTTCGTTTGACACCCATGTTGCCAAAGTGGTTAGAAAGACTTTCTATCTTGCCCACCTTATCATGAAGGGTTTTCCATCCAGATCAAAGGAGGTCATTGTACCCCTATACTTCTCCCTTATCAGGCCCATGATTGAATACAAAGCCCCATTTGGTATGTACCTCACCCTGCACTTGCAACAGCTGGAGAGACCCCAAAAGTACCTTACCAAGAGGATCAAGGGTCTACAGCACATGTCATATGCTTCCAGACTAAAGAAAATCCAGCTTTATTCAGCAGCATACCGCCTACTTACAGGTGACCTATGCCTGACATACAAGACCATGTCAGGATTTGGTGGACATGCTCCACTACAAGCATTCCAAATCCACCAGAACCATGAGAGCTAAAGATTTGAACCTCAGCACATACATGTATAGGACATGCTGGAGGGACAGAGTCATAACTCAGAGGCTTCTCACACTCTAGCACAGAATCCCAGTTCATGTTAGACAGAGTCCCTCACTGACTCTCTTCAAGAGAAATCTGGACAAGTGGATGTGAGATCGTAGGTTTACCCCAGGGGTCCTCCCTGTGTCACTACTAGACAGAGGCACAGTCAAGTTATTCGATTAAGTAAGGGGGTCATAATGTGTCACTACTAAGTCAGAGGCACAATATTCGGAATCTATTCTGTACACTTATTACCACTATAAGGGATGGCAATAGCCACATCACTATGGCTAGGCTTATAAATGCACTAGGGCAGATAGCCTAGTCGTAAACTATGCAACTATGAAACTATGGTGTATGTGTAGGTATTTTCAGTCAAGCAATATAATGTGGTTTGGGGGGCTTGATATCTTCATGTATTCCAACATAGGCCTGGTGCAGTTCCTGCTATTAGGACAGTGGTCTGCAGCAAGCTATATAGTAGTAGGCAGTTTTAGCCATTGGTATTTGACCATGGCTAATCCATGCTGCTTCTTGTTGTGGTACCAACATGGGGGTGTGGTTATCCATGACATTTATTGCTAGTCACCCTCGTTTTGTAGCTTGTTCCATGTTTTGCAGCTGTACATCACTGTATGAGGTGTGACCAGGTAGTGTTAGGGTGCTGATGTGGGCTTTGACCCAGTTTTCTATTACAGCACTGATATCTACATTCTCTATACCGTGTGCGTTTACACTGCACGCATCTTGCTGTTTATACTTCTGGCATTGGGTAGCATTACATCTAAGTTCCTATCCCTTGTGGTACCTATGAAGGTGGGTTTGTGTTTTTGTGGTTCATGATTGGTGAGGGTGGATGTTAGTCAGGGTCCTCAGGTGTGCATATGGTACATGGTGCTACATTACTTAACACATGGCATTCATGCCTCAGGTGGTGCTGCAGGGCTGCCTCTGTCGGATGCACATACTACACTCCCTGTACATGTTTGGAAGCAGGTTGTGTCATGTTAGGCGTCCCTGTTACTATATGAGTGAGTCGGAGGGGGTATCAGTCCCAGTGTTCCTACTGAGCCAGTGTATGTGCTATGTGTTGCCTCTTTGCCAAGGCCAGGGCATACTGGGCATGCCTCCTTCTGCCTACTGGGGCAAGGTCAGGTTGTTCCTCCTCCGAGTCACCCTCTGCCTGTAGTGGCCTTGGCAATGGTGGGGGTATGTTTGGCCCAGCCCTATGCTGGTCCTGCTGCAGCTGTTTCCGCAGGATCATATTATGTAGCATAGCACATATCATGATCATTTGGGTACATGTAGTTGGTGTGTACTGCAAGTCTCCATCAGATGTGTCCAGACACCGGAACCGTGACTTGAGCAGCCCAAACACACGCTCTATGACATTACGTGTTTGTGCGTGTGCCTCATTATGGTGTTCCTGTTCAGGTGTGTGTGCATTTCTGATGGGTGTCATCAGCCACGGCTCAAGTGCATAACCTGCATCCCCCACTAGGTGTCCGTGTGGGAAGTCCCCACTGGCAAATGATTGGTACAGCTGCATCAGATGCCAGATGTGGGAATCTTGGTAGCTCGCAGGGCAGCCAGCACACACGTTCATTATTATGCCCTGTGCATCACACACAATCTGGCAGTTGATGGAGGGAAATCCCTTGCGGTTAATATAGGCTCTACCCCGCTCACCGGCTGGTACTTTGATGCGTATGTGCGTGCAGTCTATTGCACCCAGTACCTCAGGGTATCCCGCTATTTGCTGGAAGAGACGCATATTGCTGGCCAATACCTCACGGGCATTGGGGAAATATACATGATCACCGACATGTGCTGACATGGCATCCAGGAACTGGTGCAGTACCATGGAGGCTGATGCCTGTGAAATCCCCATCATATCACCAGTTGGTCTCTGGAAGGTACCTGTTGCTAGTATTCTTAGGCCAACACATACCTTGGTTTCCACTGGGATGGGTTCCCCTCTGTTGGTTCTGTGTGTGAGACGTGGCCTGCACAGCTCAACAATTTGCTGCAGAAGGTCTCTGTCCACTCTGTAGCGCTCTACTATCTCCAGCTCATGTAACCCATGGTAGGTGACCTTGGGCCTGTATACTCTTCTCCTTCTCCTCACTCTGGGTTGTCTGTCAGCATCTGCATTGTCACCACCCTCAGCAATTCGCCTATGCCTGATTATAACAGCTATGGCAGTCCCTAGCATTTCTGCTCTGAGTTCAGCTTTTTCAGTTTTCAATTCTGATAGCTTACTCCTTTCTTGCAGTATCTCTTGAGAGAAACACCCTGCACTGCTGTTTGCAGTGTTTTAAGTGCTGGGTTGGGCTTCTAGTCTGCCTGTGTAATTGCCTGCTTCTAATTGTTATCACCAATTAACTCCAGCAGTATCCTCTGGCAGCTTCCTAGTAATCTGGTTGTTTCCTTTTTCCTCTCTGTTTCCTCAGGGGGAGCAATGTGCACACCAGCATAAGCACGCTCACAGTGACTTAAACACACGCACACATCCTTACACGGTTTGGACTTGGCTGATTCATGGTAAAACGCGCGCACATTGCCTTACACACGTGCACGCCCGCGCATGCACGTATATCAAGAAAGTTTGAGTGTAGGGATAGTATGCAACCTCTATTTCTTGACTTTCCTAGTGTTCTGTTGGGACACACCTCTCTCCCTGGTGTCTGTCATCTGTCACGTTACACTGCCCTCCAATGTGATACATTTATTTCTATCATTCCCCCGTGATGTCACCTACCTCTTACTCTATTCCTCCCCCTTCTGTAACTCTTACACTACTCAGAAAGTGCTCATTACCTATGTGGCAGTGTGATTCAGTATTGTAACCCTCGTTTACATAGGATTGCCTAGTAATGTTTAGTTACATCTCTTACACTGAGCTTCCCCCCCTTGGCAACCACTACACGGTGGCCATATTGATTTTGGTCTGCTAGTCCCTTCATTGTCATTCCATGTAATACATAAAACCCACAATTGTGAGCTTATAAGCTTCGTTTTTTACTTTTGAGCAGTGCACCCCGTTTGCGCGGGTGTGCGCTGCAGTTAAACATCAAAATCCCCCGAAAAAAAAAAGTTATTTTAAATAATTTTGCATCACTTTTTAATGCCAATGGCCACATATTTGGCCATTGGCATGCTAGATGACACATATGCACCCTTTATTTGGAGCTGACATAGCTCCGTTGTCAATTTTGCAGAAATGTACTCAGTTGTCAGCTGAGTACATTTCTGCAGCTAAAATGTCCGTTACACGGACTGGTTTGGGCTTCCTGGAGCGCTCAAATACCTCATTTGCATATCTTTGAGCTGCAAATGAGGTATTGAGCATTTCCACACCCAGTCCATGTAAGAGACGTTTTAGCTGTCTCTTACACGGAGGTTTGGGCTGTTCCTGGATCAGGAGGCTTACACGGAGGCTTACACTACTCTTAAACTCCGTGTAAGCCTTCGTGAATCCGCCCAAATGTCTTTTTTCAACTGAAATGTTTATTAAAAGCTACAACTCATCAGTTCCCAAAGGCCTTTCCTACCTGAATTTCATCCTATCTTCAAATGATATCTGTCTCCTGTTTTGAGATATGTATTCTTATAAAATTTTTAAAACAAAACTGTTGATAGTACTACTTTCATTAGTTTGCAAAGTTTAATATCATTTAATAAAACTGGATAACAGAATGTCAGATATGCACATTTTTCTATAACAGGCAAAATAAATTTTTCTGATATTTTTTGCTCACACTGCATAACAACAGAGCAATGACATAATTTAAACACAGATTTGTCATTCTGAAAAAAAATGTAAAATGTACATGTTTGTAGTGAGTCAAATAGAGTAGAGAACCTAAATAGCTATGTAACATTACTGTCTGTACCCGAAAAATGGACCACATCTTTTTAATGGTATGAAATATTGCAGAAAATATCTCAAATAAATATGTCTGGACTGTCAGCTACAAAAATGTATCTGATGATTCCAAGTGTAAAGACACACACCTTTACCTTCATGAAATGTGATTTACCTTATTGCTTGAGTATAAATTCTACATGCACATGTGTGGGAGTGTTGCTGGATGAAATTCTTATGTCCAGTGACAAAAACTTATGCATTCAGGAGTAATAAATTAGAGTTTTATTTCTTATATAAAGACAAAATGGCACTGAAGTATTCTAGGTCAGTGATGTATTTTCCATGCTGAGCAGAAGTTCAGCACAACACCAACAAACAGAAACCAAGTATACATCACATTACCACTGTGGCAGTGAAAGCATCTGAAGCAGTGGATGGTATGTATACAAAGTCACTTGTCATTCTCCTTTCATATTTCTTCATAATACTATCAGGCTGTAACAGCAGAGTGTTCCTTCTACAAAAAGCACCTGATTCCTAATCAATCCTTTGAGGTTTCAGAGCAGTTACAATGCTGAATTTGGCTAGACTGCTTTAGTTATTTTGCATGTTAGCTATGAAATGTTGCAAATAAAAAAATGTGGAGTGTAGGATTCATAATAGCAAGTCAGTAAAGAAATATTCCACGTCATTATTGTACTTGCTATGATGAGTAGAACTTTATTAAAACAAACAAACACAAAACAGTATAATGGAAAAATATCAGAATGTGGCACCAAACAGCTTAGAAAAGGGGTAGCTGGCCACATATCAGTCTAATATTTCATACTGAAACTGTCAAGCATTAACAAAGTACAAATCCCCTAAGCAGAAGCATAGCTAGGATGACACAAAGGGGATAGGTATCCCAGTTGCATGGTTGGGATATGATCATCAAATCCTTTCTTTTTTGTTCTCATATAGAGCTAAAGGGCATGACTGGTCTCCTCTCTAGGAGAGAAGGGAGGAGCTCCAGATCATGGAGCAGGCTTTTTTTTTTTTTTTTTAACTTATGTAGGTTGTGAGGGTATGATATGAACTTGACACGCTTCCTTAGGAGAGAAGGGAGATGTACAAGACTGAGAAATGGACCTTTTTTTGCTCCTCAACTGTTGAGCAGCACCAGGCATCAGATGAGCCAGCTAGGCTGTGTCCCATGACTACTTTTTACTCTAAAGGGTTTCAGTACAACAATACACCAAGTTGCCACATTTACTGGTATGTTAGCTATGGAATGTTGCCTGTGTAATGTAAGAATATATATATATATATATATATATATATATATATATATACACACACACAAATGGGGTCTATATTATGTGATTGAAGAATCTCTTCTTCGAACACATAATAATCGACACATATACAGTGAACTCTGTAAACCACGAACGGCCACGTCCCCAAATTTTTTCCTCGGGTGAAAAAATTCAGTTGGCCGTTATCAGGAATTGCCCTTTCATTGAAGAGCAATCTCAGAGTTGGTATATTTAGTTAGAGGGGTGTGGGTGTCACAGCCTCCCACATCAGGGGGTGTGGGGGGTGAAGCCCCCTACTTAATTAGTGTTTTTAGTTTGTTTTTTTTATTTTACGGCCATGTGAATTTTTTCCCAAGGAAAAAAATTGGAGGACGTGGCCATTTGTGGTTTACAGCATTCACTGTATACATGTCGATTATCATGTGTTTGAAGAAGAGATTCTTCAATCACATAATATAGACCCCAAAAATGCACATCCAGGTAAAGCATGCAAAATTTTCACTTATGATGTGAAGACGACTAGGTAATGAAGTATTCCAGACCATTACTGTGCACTGCATGCTAAGCAGAAGTTCAACTCAGAGCAAGTGGATATATGTGTAAAAGGCCATATCTCAGTCCCCTTTGAGATTTTATTAAAACTTCACTCCATAAGAAGTTGTTCTGCTACAAAATTAGCCTAAAATTACTATTCAAATTGGTGGGGTGTCAATGCAGCACTATTCTCATTTTAACCTCATCACCTTAGGTGTTTAAAACTATGGCATGTTAGTTATGCTGTGAAACAAAAGTAAAATTTATTTTCTGAAAAATATACAGGATTTTTACTTGTGATGAAATGGCAGCCCACTAAGGAATTATTCCAGGTCACTGTTGTATTCTGCATAAAAATAAAAAGTTAACTATAACACCATCAGTGGAAGCCAAGCATAATGCAAAATGTCAGACTATGGTGGTGAAGACTTCTGAACTAGTGTATGTGGTGCCTGTGTATAAAAGCCATATTTCAGTCCCCCTTTGAGATTTCATTATGAAACTTTCAGGCCATAATACATGTTATTTGCCTGCAAAAGGCAGTTAAAGAACTCTGAAGTTTCAGTGCAGCCCTACACTGAGTTTGACCCCACCACATTAGTTGCTCAAAATTGTAGCATATTAGTTATGGCATGTTGTAAATGAGATATATATTGTTTTTATTTCTATTGTAATGACAAGTTAGTAAATAAGTATTGCAGACCATTATTATCTACATATTGAGCAGAAGTTAAATACAACACTCCCAATGTAAGCATAGTATAATGCAAAATGTACTGAAACAGTGGATCTGATGCCTGTGTGTAAAAGACCAGATCTCAACCCCCAGCCCTACTTTGTGACTTAATGAAAATTTCAGGAAGTAACAGCAAGGTTATCAACTACACAGCTTACTGGAGGCTATCATTCTTTTAGGGATTTCAGTGTAGTATAGTGGTTAATTTGACCCCACTGTAGCTGCATGAAAACATGGCACTGCAGCCTTGGCATATTACAGCTAAATATATTTTCTAGGAACTATTTGGGACTTTTACTTCTAATATAATGAACATTTAGTGTTCATATCTGTTGGAAATTAGTTTCATCTTGCTTTTTGAACTGAGGTCAAATAGTCAATAGGTAGAAGTAATACCAGGCAATGAAAACAAAGGCCTTCTGAAACCCTGGATTTGTTGTCTGTATATAAGAGGCCACATGCCAGTTCCATTAACAGGTTTTACAATAATAAATGAGGAATTCTTATAAGATATTTGTGTAGAATAATTCTCACAAATGCCAATATAACCACATAAGGTTGATTAAGATAATGCATGAGGGATCAGAGGTGAAAATTAAAGTGGGTAGGGTGCTCTCTGATAATTTCTGCTTGAGCACAGTTACCAGGCAGGGGTGTCCTATTTCCCCTTTATTATTTGCATTATATTTAGAACCATTGGGAAAGAAAATAAGGGACTCAAAAATTCAATGATATCATTGGTATGGTAGTCAAGAAAACTGGCTTTATTTGCAGATGATATTATTTTGTACCTGACAAAAACAGAAAAATACATTGCAGTGTTGTGGAACATTTTGAGACAGTTTCAAATCTTTTTAGGTTACAAAATTAATGAAGCTAAAACAAAGGCAATAGCTGTAAATTATGCACCCACACATGAACTAGTCCAGGAATACCCATATTTATGAGGACATGATAAAATAAAATATTTAGGAGTATGGATTAAAAATTATTCTAGTGTGGCAGATAAGGATATGCGGGAGGAGACTAAACAAAAGAAAATATGAAAACTGAGAAAATGGAAGCTTTGTTATATGGATGTTAAGATACAAACAGTTAAAATGTTTTAGTCTCCTTAGTGTTGTACACAGGCATATTTTTATCAACCAGAGGAAAATTGTGGGTACCAATTAATGAAGAGCTGAAGGACTTTATCTGGAGGGGAAGACAGCAAGAGTCAAGTAGGTAAGCTGATTCTTCCAGTAGAACAGGGCAGATTGGGATTACCCAATTTGAAGGGGTATTTCAGAGCTACACAGTTAAGATTCCTGTACATAGCACAAACAGAAAACTGTAATTCAAAGTAGAAAGGGATGATGATGAAAGATGGGAGAAGCTCAAGAAAGAGGGAGAGACTGGGATTTAGGATGTAAGCCATTAAGGAGAATAACTATAATCATGTAGAATATTATATCCATAAAGTAGAAGAAAGTATTCTAAGAACTAACCCAACACAGAAATGGAGAAGGGAGAGCCTGCTGATATGGATGACTGCACTTAAGGATACAGACAATAGGCAAGAGGGGACCGGAATTTATTGGAGAAAACTGGAAAAGGAACCAAGGAACTGGGAGCAAATAACTAGAGAAAGATGATAGAATGGGAAGACACCAAGAATTTATTTGGACTGCATGTTAGAGATTGCCTTCCCTATCAGGGATTGATATCAAAGTATAGGCAATGAGAAAGAAATAGGGTGTGGGGTCCTTAAAAGACCAGCACTGGTAGAGTTTTAAATAGAATCTAGAACAGAACAGAGGCTGCCATTAAAAATAAATAATTAGTACAGCATATAAAATATTGCACAATAACTATAAGAATCAATCAGAGGAGGTTAGAAAGGATTGGGAAGATAGAGTGGATATGCAATTCACAAAGAAACAATGGGAGGATATATGTATGTTTTCCAAATATGCAACAAAATCTAGAAGATTTAGGAATTTTGCCTGGAAATTTTTGCATAGATATTTTTACACCCCAAGTAGACTCCAATGTATTTTTCCTCAGGTAGATAGTAAATGCTGGAGGTGTGAAGGGGAAGAAATAGGTAATTGGGAACATATTTTCTGGGAGTGGGGTGAGTTGGTGGACTTTAATGATTCCCTGAGTGATGCACGGTTGGAGATGCTGGGTGGGCACATTTGTCTGACAAGGGAGATGATTCTTCTGAGCTATGATACAGAATCAGAATTGCCTAGACATGGTAAGGCCTTTCTGTGTCTAATAATGGTGGCTACCAAAAAAGCAGTTACTAGAAAATGGAAATCAAAATTTAAACCAACTATACTGGAAGTAGTGAACATACTAACAAAGACAAAACAACTGGATTTGTGATCTTTAGAAAAGGGTAGGAGCAAACTACATAGGAAAAAAAGGGAATTGTGGGAACAATACATACAAGGGAGGAATAAGGTCTAAAAGGCAGCAGGGCTTAAATGAGCTATGTAATGTTTGAGTGAGAAAGATCAGGTAGACTATAAGTGATGTATGTTTGCAACTGGGAGTGTGTCAGTATTGTTTGTGATGTAAATTGCTTGCGACTAGGATTGTGTCTGTGTGGTTTGTTTTCATTTATATAAATGTATGATTGCCTATGTAGTTAGTGATGGTTTAATGAAGATGTTTCTTGTTAAAAAAAAAAAAAAACAGGAATTGAACAATTTATGTAATATTGCTTAGGTTGTATGATATATAACAATATATGTGAAGCATAATGTTTGTTGTGTTAATATAGCTTGATTACATTTATATAAATGTAAATTTGCCTATGTCACAAGTGATAATTTAATAAAGGTGTTTGAAAAAAAAAAAAGAATGCCAATATAACCCCAAGGATTTTACTGCATCAGACTCCTGATTTACAAGGCAACATACACATTTGCATGTACTTGGAGCATAGGTTTTACTCTATATACAGAAAAGAGTAATGTTGTCTTTAATATATATATATATATATCTATATGGATCTAGTACGTTTGCTCAAGTGAGCAAATGACCGAAACCCAAACATCCGGGCATACTTATGCGAAAGTGCTTTTCACCGAAGATGCACTTTTGCACAAGTATGCCTGTTGTCAAGGCTGTACTACGGTGCAGGTAAGGGAAATTTCCCTTTTCCCCACTGTAGTGCAGTCTCGGAGGGGGAATATTAAAGTAGGTGTGTGTGGGGGGGTGCAGGGGGGTGAAGCCCCCCTTCTAAAATGTAAATGTGTTTTTTTTTTTTTTTTGTAACACGCTTTAACAAAAGTGCTTTTTTGATAAAAGCGCTTTAAAGTGTGTTCGGTTATTATGGATTCGGACATTTGCTCACTCGAGCAAACGTCCTAGATCCATATATATATATATATATATATATATATATATATATATTGAGAAGAGGTCAGACAGTCCCATGCGCAAACTAGGTATAGTGCTAAATTAACTATATGAGTAAAATCTCTAATGTTGGATTTGCCAGCTTTGTAAGAGGTAAAATGTCAGTTCCCCTGAAACAATTTATGGTAGACGTTGCAGACAGTTTTAGTAAGATAGCTTGGTACAAAACACTCAATAATGCCATTTCTCCTCAAGGATTTTAGTGCATATTAATCCTGATTTACACATTAGCTGACCACCCTTGTGTTTGCACATGCTTTTAATCTTCACTCTGTATGCAATAACAGAAATGTAGCTTTGCCTGGGGAAATATTTATGATTTTCTGCTTCTGATATAAAGCATACAAACATTTTTGTTTCTGATGTAATAACTGGTTAATACAGTATTCAAGGCCATTACTGTGCACTGCATGCTCAGCAAGCCTAATTCTGGATATGGGCTGTATTCTCAGGGATATAGGACTGTTGAACGAAAGTTCAACAGTCCGAATCCAAAATCACTGAACACACTTTAACAAAAGCGCTTTAAGCGAAAAAGCACTTTTGTTAAAGTGCATCAAAAAAAAAAAAATGGAAAAACAACAAAAAGGTGTTTATGCAGGGGGGGGGGCTATGCCCCACACCCCCCTACTTTAATATTATCACTCCAAGATTGCACTACAGTGGGGAAAAGGAAAAAATTCCCTTACCCACACCCTAGTACGATCTCCACAACAGTCATTCCCCCACGACTCCCTCTGGCTGTAGGCATACATATGCAAAAGTGCTTTTTTGGTTAAAAGCACTTTCATGTAAATATGCCCGGCCATTAAGCCTTCGGTGAAAAGCACCATCGAGCATCAGTCCTAGACCCATTCTGAGACCCTGAACAGAAATTGTATACTCACTTCTCATAGAAACTGATTAGAATGCAATATGGTAACCAGGCCCATTGTAATAGCCATGTAGGTCTATTGTTATAGACCATCAATGCAGGTTTATAACTCTGAAAATATTTTACATTTTCTTGCAAAACGTTTGGACAACAAATCTGACTATTCATTTATAAACTGCTACACATTATATTTCTGAGTGCCACATCACAATTCCTCATTTCCTTTTCCGTATGCATATTTTTTGCTAGTGAAAAACATCACTTTCAGGGACAAAAAAATATTGGTTTTCATTTTTGTCTTAGAAAATCAAAGTATATTTATGATTTTATATACCACATATCCACGCTCTATTAATAAAAGTAAAAATGTGCATGATTGTTGCAAACTGAATCTCAGTTACCTATATTAGGGAGTCTGTAAAATTATAGTAATCAAGCAACTGTATGACAGCCAAAACAAAATGTGTGTCTACAGATACAACAAAAGTGTCAGCTCCTCTTGCATGTTGTACCAGTAGGATGCATCCCTTCTGAGAGCTTACACCTTTAACTGGGAATACGTCATATGAGTATAATGCATGTGTTGCTGTCTGAGAAATGCACTGTATACATGATCATTCAACAAATTATCCTGTAATTGACTTGTTTTCACATATAGCCTGTCCAAATGGATAGACAGCCTCCACACTTCTGATGTCTCCTGGAGAAGAAAATGAAAGACATAATGGCGTTAGTGATACAGTCTTCAGACATGTACATTCCCCTGACAAACTATATCATATTTATTTAACAGTAATCATGTAAATCCCATATGATTTCACACATTTCATGGTACATCACCCCTATCCACAGAAATATCAATCTTTTGTGTATATCTCTGCTGTTCATGAGGAAAGTGAAAGAAATAACCACAGTAAATGCACTCAAACTTGTTTCTCTTGGACAAACATACACTCCTGCAGCAAATCATATAAATGATTGTTTCACAAGGCTCATTTAATTGTCTTCTACACACATTTCTCATATGTAATTGTGGTGAAAGTGAAAGATACAGTAGCGTTAGTAATTAATTTAAATTTATTCATAAACTTGCTGCCTATGTACAAGTTTTATCAGCTTACTGCCCCTAGGAACTACTGCAAATCCCAAAGTATGCCCACCCCAATTCACGTCTTCTTTTTATTACACAAAAATAATGAATTATTTAAGAATTTAAATAAATAAATGTAATATATATAAATTTTAAAGAAGAAATGGGTATTGTGTCAATAAAAGGAAATAAAAGGTATTTTAAAGTGCAATAGAGATTGTAAATCTTTAAAAAGAATCTGAGTCATTCAAAAATAATGTAACCTAAAATTATTCTAGATAACACCTACAGTGCTGACAATAGACCCCCCCCCTAAAGAAGAGAAACTATTGGATAAAAAAACTTCTTGATATGGCAATGTGGCCTGAAACCTTGCACCCTTGATTCATTTCTATGTGCAAAAACTGCCTTCTTACTCAGCTCCATATCTGAACATTTTCTGTGACTATAACTTTATGTAAACAATAAAACCTCTTTCAAAAATTCCAAAGCCAAACTTGCCTTCTGTTATAAATGTTCATTCTCATTCCCTATGTTAGATAAAATGCCTGAAAAATGTATGTGTTCAAAGATTTTTAAATTCATTCAAAAATATTGTCACCTCTCCAGGTGTCATGGCTTCTGGACTGGGAGACATATGCAGGCTATCATTTGGTTTCTTGACAGATGAAATAGTATCAGTCAGACACAAAAGTCTTACAGGAATTGTTTTCACTGATCTTTGCCAATTCCTCAATGCCCTAAATGTATCTATTTTTAGTAACAAGGTTCAAAGATTTTTTTTTTCTTGCTGGTCCTTCCTTGTTAAAAGAGACTCCAACTATGTTCAGTTACAGCATTCTGGATAAAGGTATGCATCAAGAATCCATCCTTTCCCCCTTTCTTGTCTCTCCCTTGCTCTCTAAATAGACTCACCCACACTGCTTATTATGGTTACTTTATATGTGGTATGGTAGTTTTTAGGTCTGATCCTTTCCTACTGTGTTGTTAAAATTCATAAAACATGACCATTTTTTAATTTCCTTTTGGCATTGAACAGAAATTGGCCCTAGCCTTCAGAAAAAAAATGAGGCATTGCTTTCATCAATAATGAAATCTGAAATAATTGAAACCACAGAAATCGTTAAGTCTCTGTGTGTTGTACTTGATTAGGTAGTACATTTGAAGCATATTAATGAAGCAAAGGCCAAAATAAAACAGCAACTTTTTTGGGCCCCAAAATATCACATTTTATTTCCCAAAATGGGATTGCAGTTGTGGATAAGAATAGTCCCTTTTCCCAGCTAAAATACAACTTTCCCATCATAGCTACTGCATCTAAGAAAAAATAAAAAACCTCTCCTCATTCATTTATATAACTGTCAACTGTATTTGCCATTTCATAACAGAGCTAGTACCACTCTCTTAACTTGGAAAAAGCAAACTGGCTTCCTACACATCAAAGATCTCATCTCCTATTAGGATCCCTAAGCTACAAATTTCTCAAACTAGAGTAATTTTCTAGCAGATATTCACTTACACAGTCCCATTATAATCCAAGGTTATTCTCCTCCAATGTGCGTTCTCTTCAGACCTCCCAGTATAAAGTTCCAAACTGTGATCAGAGCTTTTCAAACTTAGAATCTATATTTTGAGAATGTTTACCTACTGTTAGAAAAAAAACTGTACCTTATACATCCTACCTCAGTATCAGCACAGCTTTAAAACCACAAATGAGTGCTATGGTCATTGCAGATTCTTTTATCCAAACATTTTCTGGATTTTTGCCTTCACAAATACTCTTCTTTTACAATCACATTCTATTCTCTGTATATCCACATCAGCTTACTACTAACATTTTAACAAATTATCCCATTTCTCACTTTCTGTCTTATTGTCCTCAATGCCAGTTACCTTTCCTTCTCCCCTTTTTAAAATAGCCCATATCCTTAACTGCTTCCAGGAGTAGTTATAAAATATTGACCAAAGTCCACCAATCCTCCTTTCTATCTGCTTTCGTTAGCTCTGTTATACTGCTCACTTTCAGATTTTATATCTGATTTTAAATATATAAATATTTTGTAGTTGATTACTACCTTCTTCACCTTATGTTAAAAGGTTTCTACTAGTTGGTTTCAAGATGAATTGCACATTTGAGTTCTCAATGTCTGTCACTCATTTGTCTCTCTAATTGTATTAATACTTACTGAAAATGCACATAACCCTTTGTATCTTCAACATTGCTGCATTCAGTTTGCTTCAAGTGTTTGTTCCAGTTAAATGTATAATTTTTCATTTACCTTGAGTTTATAAACACAGGCAAAGCCAGAAAATGGTCCTTGAGATCAGTGCTGTACCCCCATTAATAAATACATTCATATATATATACACACACACACACATACCTCTACACCAACATAACTGGTTCACTGGGCTTGAAATATTGCTTTTGTACTTCCAGATACCTTGGACTTCCATATTTTCTGAAAAATATGCAATTCAGCCTGGCTGCACATCACAGATAGAAGGAGCCCTGACTGCAGCTCAGTTGATCAGGATTTGATTAGTAATCCTGGAGCCATAGAAATCAAACAAGGAGGGAGCACAAGAGGAGGTCAGATTTCTCTGGTGGAGACTAAGGAAAATACTACCTGTGCTTGAGTTTTGTGGGGAGGGGGGTTGCATACTTGCACATGTCCCTTGTGGAAGTGAGGGACCACCTACCACATTCAACCCATTGGACGGACTACCTTCTTCAATATACCCAGGCATGCTTGGGAGGTAAGGCATGAAACATGCATGAACCTCCCCTAATGGCTACTTCAGTGATGGACCTCCTAGTTGTCCCTTGCATCGTTGATGGAGAACAAATAGTTTTATTGGCTGGGAGCTGATGAGCAGCAATGGTAAAGTATGAAGAAAACTATGCAGTTTAAATGTAGCAACCTTTCTAGGAAATATATTGAAAAATGTGATAAATTACATGTTCTTATGAAGCCTGTGAAAAAATGTTTTTTTTCAGTTCACTTAGTATGTTGGTGACATTTTTGTGCACTTTTACAATGGTCTAGAGCACACTTCCTTACGCCACATAATTCTGAATATACATAATTACAAAAGGAGAATATTTAGTATTCTAAAATGTTGAGAGATGCCCAGCTGTTCATAGGTAGGTACTAAGCTATCTACCCAAAGGCATTTATAAGCCTAGCCAGAAGGTGTTGGCTTTCGCCTCCCTTTTAAATTAGTTTCCTGGGCATCTGTCTAGCAGGGCCACTGAAGTGATCCCAGGGGTAAATTTATGATTTCCCACCCACTCATCAAGATTCCTCTTGAAGAGAGTCAGCAAGGGGCTCTGCCTAACATAAACTGGGATTCTATTCCAGAGCAAGGGAAGTCTCTGGGACAGGAATCTATCTCTCCAGCATGTCCTGTTTATTGTTGTGCTGAGGTTTAATTCAGTGGAGCGTGTGGCTCTAAGAGATTTGGTTTTCTTGAGGTGGAGCATGTCCATTAATTCAGGGTTGGACATGGCCTTATACATCAGGCATAGGTCACCTCTGAGCAGGCGGTAAGCAACCGAGTAGAGCTGGAGTTTCTTTAGTCGAGCTGCATAGGGCTTCTCTTTGAGGCCCATGATCCTCTTGGTGAGGTACTTCTGTGGTCTTTCCAGCTATTGTATGTGCCGAGTAAGATGCATACCAAATGGGGCATTGTACTCTATTATGGGCCTAATGAGTGATGAGTAGAGGGGCACAATGACCTCTCTTGATCTAGAGGTGAACCTTTTCATGATTAGGTGGGCTACATAGAAGGGACTTCTAACCACTTTGGCAATGTGATTATCAAAGGAGAGGTTGCTATCTACCTGGGTCCCCAGGTCCCTAATTACATTTTCCATACCTAGTGGATTACCACCTATGTGGTAATTCGTGGGCACTTTGTTTTTTCCAAAGGGGATGACTATGCATTTTTTGGCAATCAGCTTGAGGCCATGGTTTTGTAACAAGGTATCTGTCTCTGTAAGACCCTTCTGGAGGATGTCTGTGTTAGCCGGAGAGTTGATTATGGCCCCAGTTTGCAGTCATCAGCCATAGTCCTCCCGTGTTTGCCTGTACCTCAGAGAAGTATATACCGAACAGGAGGGGTCCCAGGACTGAGCCCTGTGGGACGCCACTTGTGACTAGTTTAGAGTTGGACATGGTACCCGCAACTCTGACCATGTGTGTTCTATCTGTGAGCCAGTTAGCCACCCATCTCGTGACATAGGGGTTAATGTTCAAGCTGGTAAGCTTGTTTATGATGCCAGAGTGGGGAATGGTGTCGAAGGCCTTAACGAGGTCCAGGTAGGCTGTGTGAACTACCTTCCCTTCATCTATGGCTTTGGTAACTGTTTCAATGAAGTCAACTAGGTTTAGGAGGCAGGATCTACCTTTAACAAAGCCGAATTGGGTAGGGTCTAGTGTCTGGAGGTTCCCAATGTCTCTGTTTATGAGTTCCATGATAATTCGCTCCATAGCTTTGCAGACCAGGCTGGTCAGGCTTATAGGGTGACAGTTCCCAGCTTCTGTTGTGGCACCACCTTTGTGGAGCAGGATGACTGTTGCTATACGCCATTCGTTGGGTACATAGCCTGTGGTAAGGCTAAGTCTGAATAGTGAATTTAGGTGAGGGTTTAGTTCCTTTTGGAGCTCATGTAAGATGCAGCCTAGGACACCATCCAGTCCCATTGATGCTGTGTTCTTAGCTTTGGAGAGGGCTGTTTTTATCTGCATGTCCGTGATGTCTGGAGCTCTGCATTCTTCTGGGATGGACAAGGGCCCTTTTGGGGGTGGGGGGTGAAGATTGCACTGAACTTGTCCGCCAGGATGTTGGCAATGTCAGTTGGTGCAGTGTATTTGTTGCCATTTTGCACTAGCTCAGAGTATATATGAGAGTTGCCACCTAAATTTTTGATATAGCTAAAGAAGGCTTTGTGTTTATCTTTAGAGTTCTTGGCAATTTTTTTTTCGAAACTGGTCTTGGATGATTTTATGAGCGATCGTAGTTTCTTGCTAATATTGATCAGTGATCCCTTTCCTTTTTGGGATTTTGCTCTATCATGTAGTAGTTTCCTCCTTCTGTTGTATAGCTTATTTATGGCCGGGGACCACCAGACTGGTTTCCTCTTTTTGGTGGAGTGAGTCTTGGTTTTACTTGGGATGGCTCGATCCATGCATCCCTGTAGATGCTCATAGAATGCACTTGTAAAGGATTCTGCGGATTGGATAGCATTATCCTTTAGCAAGGGGGCTTTGAAACTTTCCACTTCGGTCTTGAGAAGTGTTTGCTTTTGAAACGTTTTTCAAAGTGGTTTCCTTGACTGGGGGTGGGGTCAGGATGTGGATGTCCAGTGTTATTAGTTTATGATCTAATCTTACCAGCGAGAGGTTTACCTCTGGTATGGAACACTGATCCCCCATTTTGGTGATGATCAGGTCCAGTATGTTGTCACCTCTCGTGGGCATAGTGACCAGCTGTTCAAGGGCATTTGAGTTTATAAACTCTAGGAAGCATTGGGCAAAGGAGTTTGTACTTGAGTAATTCTCCCAGTCAATGTTTGGGTAGTTGAAGTCTCCTAATATCATAGTGTTTGGTACGACCTTTATATTTTCCAGTGTTCTCAGGAATGCTGAGTGAGGGTCCTGAGACAAGGTAGGTGATCTGTAGTAGGCTACGATCTGAAAAGCAGCTTTGCCCACTGTTAGTTGTACATGGATGGTTTCCAAGGCCTCATGCTGTGCTACTAACCTGGAGGTGTGGGTATCCTTTATGAAAATGGATACACCCCCTCCTTTTGTATTTCAGTCCGGGTTTTGGGGCCAAAAGTTATGGTACGAGTTGTAGCCTGGTAATGCTGGGGTGCTCTCTAGAGCTTTGAACCAGGTTTCTGTTACTGCACAGATATCGATTTGCTCCATGCTAAGGAGTGCCTCGAGTGCATGCATTTTGAGGTTTAGACTTCTGGCATTGAGTAGCATTACCCTCAGTTTTTGGTTTCTTGTGTTGTTTATAGAGGCGGGATTGTCTTTTGAGCCTTGCCTAAAAAAGGCAATATGGGAGTGGCAAGAGCCTTGGCCAGTATTCGAAAGCCTAAGGGCGACAGGTGCAAACCATCTCTGGCGAAGCAGCGTGGCTTGTCGACCATGTCGTCCCAGGCTGACAGACACTGGATCCCCTTTGAATGACACCAATAGCTTGGCCAATTGTTAAAACTGATAATTTTTTCATAGTACTGTGGCATCATTCTTGGTGAGCAAGATGCTACTCAGGGTCAGGGTCATACCGGCCTGGGCTACATGATCAGAGAGCTCCTCTATGTCTCTTTTCATGTAGTCCAGGGAAGTACGTCTCAGGTCGTTCACACCATGTACAATGACAGAGTCATATTTGCACCTGTTTGAGAGTTAGACTAGTTCTAAGGGAAAAATTGAACAGCAAATTTTGTGGAGCCTGGAATAGTTTAACCCTAGCTAACCAGCGGTGTGCAAAACCACGCAAATGCGGGTTTTAAGGCAGGGAGATGAAAGAGTTAGGAATTAGCCCAAAACGGCCAATAAACAAGTTGCTGGGCTGTGACTACTCCTCCAGGGACAGATAGGCTGCCCATTCTCACTTGTGAACAGAGAAACTTCCTCCTATTCAAGTAAGGCTATGGGCAACACAGGAACTTATAACACAGTCCTGAATTCAGCAACACCTGAAAACTGGACTAGACTAGTTATTGATCTTTCTGTGGCCTAGGTTGCCAAAAAAGTCAAATAACTTTCTAAGGATGGAGCATTCACCAGTTCTGTGACACAGAAGAATGGAGCCCTGACTGTATCCTCAGGTTCATCTAGCAAGCCCAGCTGTTGAAAAAGCTGGTCAGACAGATGGGAATGAACAGCTAGTGTCAGCTCACCTATCTATAGAGGAGGGGAACAGTTTAAACCACAAAGTGTTTTTTACCTGTTAAGTAGTGGTTGATGTTAACAGAAGCAATGGGATTGAGGACTGGTAAGTTGACCTGCCCATCAGCATGTAGCACAGCAAATAGACTCAGTATCCATAGAAGCAGACACACATCCCTGGACCACCCTTGCAGGCCCTGCTTTAGGAGTGTGCCATTCAACAACTAAAGATAGAAAAGTTAAGATCAATAAAAATCAGTCTAGTCAGATATTGGTCATGATCTCTGACTCCAGTTTCCTTCTTCCAGTATTCTAAAGCACTGGTGGAAGGGAAAAATGAAGGAGTCTTTAAGTACGCTAAATGGTCATTGTGGAACAAAACCCAGAAAATCATACCAATAAAGGACAACAGAAGGAAAAGAATGGAGCATTAAAGTGCAGATAGCATTTCACTGTATCACTAAATCATTTTTGATTCTACATCAGAAAACTGCTCTGTCCCTCCTAACTGATGCAATTTTAAGGTAAAAGAGGTAGGATTACAATAACCAAGCAGTGACAAACCTTACTTGTCTAACATTGAATATTCTCCCTTCTGAATCCTGTGATTAGATTTCTCTGCTCCACCAATGAACATTCTGCAGTTTTTTTCCAAAGTTCCTGATTTCAGAGGCTGGCATGCTACCATGATTACACACACCATAATGTTATATGTTAATATGGCTTTCAGCAGTCTGGGTCTTAATCCTTGCTTCTCCCAGTAAAAATGTGTGTGTGTCAATATCCCCTTGAGATTTATTTTCAATGTTGAAAGTCTCTGAAATTGAAAGAATGACAGAGAAGGGTTCATTATATGACTGGTTGAAAGATTCCTCTCAACTTCCAGGGGGCTAGACTGAAGTTTCAACTCTTTTGACTTCATTTTAAGGATTGGCAAGGCCTAGTCCCCTTATAGAAGGAGGTATGTATTGTCTGTGGTACTCCAGACCTTCTAAGGGAACATCCTCAGTTAGTGGGTAATTTACCCTATTCTAAAATATTCATTTCCAAGGAAGACTCAAGGCATCCTGGTTGACAGTTCTTAGAGGAATGTCTGTTTTACCAGGAGAGATAGACTTTGTTTTGGAGTCTAGCTTTTCTGAGGTCTGTGGTGTCTTAATGAGTTCTGGTCTTGTCTAGGACACCCTTACTGATTGCTCCTCAAAGCCTTTTCAGTGCATGCCTGCATCCATCCCAGAGCACAAGAACTTCCTGGAAGAGATGCTGCATTCTGATTGGCAGAGGGGATAAATCCAAATGTAGGACCCATCACAAGAGGGCTTCTTCACAGGGCTCTTGATACAATGAGACTGTATTTGCTATTTACAAATTGCTTTTTGTACGGACAGTATAGCTCATTTTGTATCCTTCAGTTGGTTAAGTGACTAGAAACAACATTTTAAAAATCTCCTTGATTGTTGAGATAAGGCGATAGATGAATACAGCAGAGCAAAGAATGGTACAATTTTTCCAAAGGCATACAACAAATTCCTGTGGAATGTGGTGGCAAACTAGCACCTAATAAATTCCAAACCACCACAGTTTGTCTTCGGCAAGATAATTCAGTATACTAGCAACTAATACTTAGTTCAAATATTAAGTTCATTGAGCACTTTCATACAAAAATACAGATGTCTTAAGAAGTGCTGAGGTTGGGATTTTAATGGTAACATTTCTGGAAAGATACAATAATCTCTAGGCAGTCAAATCTGCAAGCACTGACCAGCATTGGCAGTAACAGAAAAAAAAAGGATTTGTTTCTGCCTGCTGTTAATACCAATAATGTATCCCTCACTTCCTCTCATAAACTAAGAAAGTAGCTAGAATAACTGGATGTGTGTTCGTCTGCATTTTCTGAAGGATACAAAGTCTGAAACTGAAATGAATGTCAGTGATTTCAACCCTCAGTGATTTGTCTGAAAATGAAATACTTTATGTGGAAGAGACCAGACATATAAGGGAAAAATTTGGACATTCTGTTAAAATCTGGACATTTAAGAGACATGGCAAGGTGAGCGTAAACAGAAGGGACTGTGTTACACTGTTTTCCTGACGTTGCTTGCTAAGTGCTTTACAGCTTTGAAAGCTGGCAACACACTTGGTGCTTCTTTTTCTGTAACTTGTGGTACATGTTGCAGATGAAACTCCATGCACTACAAACAATTATGATCTCCAATCATAAGCATTTAAATATGCGTTCTCAACATGGATGCCAAGATTCACCTCTCGAGATTCACTCTCGAGGTGAATTTCTTGGCATCCATATCTTGAAAACATAATTACATGGTTGCAATCAGAGACCCAATCATAATCCTCTATATTCCTGACTATACTCAGAAGTCAGCTTGCATACAAAAAATCAGAGTCACAATCAAAGTAAACTTTATTGTCATTTAGAACTACGTGTAGCCTAAACGAACTTTCATGCATCAGCTCAATTCTTGAGATTACAAAGGAAAGTGAAGCATCACATACAAGTAGAGCAATAAATATAATTAACAAATACAATACCACTCCCAATACACACAAGAAAGAGCAGAGACATTTACCAACATTCATATACAAAAAGAAAACCCTCCCCTGAGTTAAATTAACTACCCTATTTGAAGTAATACAAGACACACTACAGACTGAAATGTCTAAGTTATTTGTCTAATATTGCACTGAGTTACATAATATTGACTATGGATATAATAAATAAATATAGCACTTACTTGAAATATATGTAAGTGTATATTGCACAAATAAATAAAAAAAAGACCTATGTGTCCAGACCACTGGGACTAGTGCCAGAGTTCAGAAATCTAATCACTGAAGGGTAGAAACTGTTACTGAATCTTGTAGTCGTGCAGTGGCTGCTGTGATATCTCCTGCCAAATGCTTAAACAGTGCATGCCCAGGATGTGTGTTGTCCTGTATTATTTTGGTGGCCTTTTGGATGCTTCTTACAGAATAAAGATGTATCAATGGAAGACTGGAACCTGTTACCTTCTCAGCAACCCTCACCACTCTTTGTAGCACCTTCTTTTCTGTAACTGTGCAGCTTCCAAACCACACTGTGAAGTTGCAGGTGAGGATGCTCTCTATTGCACCTCTGTAAAAGGTTGCGAGAATATGAAGAGGTAGCTTAGTTTTTTTTCAGCCTTCTTAAAAAGTGTAGGCATTGGTGCACTTTCTTAACCAGTTGGCTGGTATTTCCCAACCACAAGAGATCCTCTGATATGTGTACACCCAGGGATTTTGTACTCTTAACCCTCTCCACACACACCATTGATCCTGAGCACTGGGTGGTTTGTTCTCCTTTTCTAAAGTTGATGCTAATCTCATTGGTCTTGATTGCATTCAGGTCAAGGTTGTCTCCCTTGCACCAACCTATCAGAGATGCCACCTCCTCTCTGTACACCCTTTCATGCTCCCTTATGATGAGCCCCACAACTGCTGTGTCATCAGCAAACTAGTGATATGGTTGGACTTTGCTTAGCATAGCAGTCGTGGGTCACGATGGTGTGCAACAGTGGGCTGAGAACACATCCCTGTAAAACCCTGGTGTTAATCATGATGCACTTTGATGAGTTCTTACCTGAACACACCCTATGTGGTATCTTAATCAGGAAGTCCAGAATCCAGTTACAAAGATGTTTACTGATTATTAAATGTGCCAGTTTTTCTATGAGCTGCATTGATACCACCATATTAAATGCAGAATTGATGTCTATGAACAGCATCCTCACATAGTTGTTTTTTCCGTCTAAATGCTCAAGGGAGATGTGTAGTGCTACTGATAAGGCATCAGCCATGGATCGGTTAGTGCTGTACACAAACTGCAGTGGGTTAAAATCAGGAGGTAGGCATCAAAACATTTAATAACAGTGGATGTCAGAGTGACTGGTCTGTAGTCATTAGGGCTGGAGGAAGTGTTTTTCTTAGGTAGTGGGATGATGTTAGTTTCCTTGTAGCATGAGGGTACTTTTGCCATGGCAAGAGAGATGTTAAATATTTATCTGAGCACTGTGCAAAGTTGATCAGCACAGCCTTTTAACACTTTGCCCAGTATGTTGTCTGGGCCAGCAGCCTTCCTGGGGTTCACTCTCTCTGCATTTTATTTAGAAAATTATTGTTTGATATTAATATGCCATGTTTCTTTTTATTTATGAAATCTACAGCATAGAAAATTGTTACAGTTCCAGACCTTTTGCATGCCAATGCCATAAATATTTCAGAAATTTCCCAGCATGAGTGTTATTAAATGAAAATGCTAAATATTTGCAAGAGTATCTTCAGGGCATCTGGCCTTGTAACTTAAGTGACCAACACATAGATATTGTGAGTCCAATTAAGTAGTTTCTGCTGTTTGGTGGGCCACAAAAAAGTCTCCATCCCCCAACAGCTATTTTACGTAACTGCCCTTCCCAGAGTAAATGAGGTCTTTTGAAAAAGTTTTACACCCCGGAGGCTGGAAAATAGCTCCCTTCTTCTTTGCTCCATATAGCAGATGTTCATGACGAGTATAGTGCTGCTGTCTTCCAATTCATATAATTTGAAGATTGCAGTTTGTGGGACATAACAGTACATGTAATCAGTGTAAAGGTACTTGAATTTTATGCCTAAATAGGAAGAAAGAAAATTGACTTACAGGTGCCAACAGCTAGTCTTTAAATATCATCTACATCCATTCAATAATATCCACACCCCCCCCCCCGAGTTCTTTCTGTGAGTGAACAGTTAAGACACACGATAAGCTATTGTTAGATTACACCAAATGTTTTCAAAATACAAAGGATAAGTTTGATCATCCCACCCTCACTAACACTGTCACAAAGTTGAAGAGTTTAATTTCTAGCATTTACTGTTACTTCTTCAGTGCCGATTTGCTTGATATGGTTAATCAGAGACAGACAGTAGAATGAAATTTATAAGAAATGACAAAGAAAATGTGTAAAAACAGCTACACAAAGCTTAACATTACTACTTATGTAGATTAAAATGACAGTTATCCAAAACAAAAATAACTTTTTTTTACTATATTTGAATATAACAGCTGTCAGTTTTTTCTCATCTCAACCAAATTTGTTTGCAGCCTGAAAGAATAGTTTGCATTCATTTTATGATTTCATACAGTTTTCAGTTATGTATTTCAGAGTCAAGCTTAAGAGGTTACACACACACACAAAAATGGTAAAAGAGTTGAAATCACTGAAATTGTTATTACATTTTGGCTTTAGTACTCATATACAGTGCAAACTTTTATTATATAAAAGATACTGTAATAAAACTTCATGACCACCTAATGTATATACAGTTTTTTTTTTAGTAACTGTTAGTGTATCTGTGAATTGTTTGGTGTATTTGGTGTCTGTTTTTTTCCATTACACTAGATTAGTTTAAGCTCATTCAGTGAAGCCCTGGAGACAGGAAAAGCACCCATATTGAGTGACATAACATAACTTTACTGCCAAACAAACTCCAGCATAAAGACAATCCAATCAAACAAGAGCCTGCGCAAATTAAATGCTTAAATACATTTATAACATCATCAATAAACATGGACTTATTACGTTTTTACATGGGATGCTTTGTCCTCCCACCCCCTGATTGGGGGGGGGGTCTTCTCTCACACCCCATAATGTATATATAGTAATTCCACAGTCACATAACCATGACAAAAGTGAGCCTTCAAAAGGTATTCTATACTCAACAGTGCATAATATCAACGTTAGCATTACATGATAAATGTCATTCTGGAGAGTTAGTGCAGATAAATTGTATTTATTAATTATTCTTACATTTGTTAAACGGATATGTCCAACTGAGTGATAGCCCATTTGCAGCAGAGACCTGGGGGAAGCCCCATAAGAAAAATAAATTACAAATTACAAACAGGATAATAGTAATTACAAGAGTTTTTTTTTTTTTTTAAAAACATGAGTTTTTTTAAATACAAGATTGACACACTTCTAGTTTGATTAAGTACATGACAAAAGACATGCAATTTGTGGTACAAACAGAGGTGTAACATCAGTAGGCAGAAAAGAGGAAGCTAGCAGCAGTTAAAAGGTAGTTACAAAAAAGAAATTGCAGGAAGAAAAACAGTGTGCAGGTGAGCAGGCTGAGGAGTAAGTTGAAAAGAGTTGACAATTGGTGCAGAAAGGAGAAGTTAGTGAATATAAAAAAGAGTAAGGGAAAGACAGTAATTGATTTAGTTAGGGCTTTGGCATGTATAGATCTGAGATTTTAGTAGGGTTTCAGTTAATGCTTTTTTGAAGCTTTGAGTATGGGGAAGAATTCTAATGCTCAGTGGGAGTTTATTCCAAGCTAGGGCAACTGAGTAGCTATACAAGTTTTGTCCTGTTCTTTTTGGCTTATGGATTACCAAGAGAAACTGATCTGAGCTTCAAAGAGAGTGGGTGGGGTGTATAGGGATGTAAGTAAAGAGATGGCAGGGCAGAAGGTGGGTTTGTTAAAGATGAAGTGAGTAAGAGACAGTTGGTGGAGTAAGAGTTGAAGGGGGAATTCTACAGAGTTTAAAGTTAGTAAGGAAAGGCAGTGGTGAGCATTGTAGGGTTGATTTGCAGCAAATCTGGCAATTTTATTGCGAGTTCAAGCTTGTTTTTAGAGAGGATTGTAAGGTTGGTCAGGATAGGAGAAGCAGAGAAGGGTGGAAAGAAGATAGGCATAGGCAAGAGAAAGTCTAGTCTCATTTGTGAGGTATTTTTAATTTCTATAAAGCAGTCCAGGTTTTTGATGTGTCTTCTTTATATAGTTTAATATGTGGAGATCAAATTTAAGTTGATTATCAATGATTGCATCCAATAGTTTAGTGTGTGTATCGATGTTTATGACTGTGTTGTTAAGTGATGTGATTTTATGATGAAAAATGGACTCTGGGAGAAATAGAATTTTTTTTTTTTTTTTAGGATTGAGTATGAGTTGATTGTTAATAAGCCAATTTTCTACAGAGAGAAAGGAGTTTTGGGTGAATGAGTGGAGGTCAGTGGTGGAGATGATAGTTGTCATCAGCCTATTCTATGAGTCAGGAGTTTGAGCAGGAAGTGTGACAGTTAGTGAAGATGTTAAATAGTAGTGGTCCATGAATGAATCCTTGCGATACTCCAGTACTGACAGGAAAGGGGGGGGGGGCATTTGAGAGACTGCTGTCTGTTTCAGAGGTAGGTAAAGAATCATGGCAGGGAAGGGTTAGAGATATTAGGTTCAGACAGTTTGGTAAGGAGCTTGGGGTGGGAGATGGTGTCAAAGGCTTTGGAGAGATCTAGGAATAGACAGGAGACTAGTTTGTTGTCGCTGGATGTGCGATAGTTTGGATAAAGGAAATTAGAGCTGTAGTAGTGCTATGGCGGATACCATGTTGAGTGGGTGTGAGTAGGTTTTCCTCGAGTAGGTAGTCCAGGAGCTGCTTATGGATGCATTTTTTCTAGTAACTTAGAGAGGTGGGATAGAATGGCTATGGGACAGTAGTTTGAGAGGTCAGTGGAGTGTCCTCCCTTGTGGATAGGGATGGTGGAAGAGTTAATTAGGGTGGAGACTGTGTAAGCTAAAGAGATAGTGGTAAACTTTAGAAAGTAGGAGTGTTAGGTTATCTGCTGAGCGAGAACATGGCTTAAGTTTTCTGAGAAGAGTTTTTATGTAGGTAGTGGGGACAGGATTGAATGAGAAGGTAGTTGCATAAGTTGAGGGAGGAGGGGAGGGGTTATTGGTGTTACTATTTTGGGTTAATTTGGTGATGAAGTCTGTGACATCTTCTCTCTGGGCCAGTAATCAAGGAGCCTGAATCCTTACCCTTGACACCAGAGAGGGACAGTCACCTGAAACAAAAATTGATACAGTATTTCCAAATGCAGCTGTCTGTATCAAGCACAATCTCCCTCAAGAGCACATCATAGGGAACAGTCTTGGGTCTGTTTTTTTCTGTCTCCAGGTCCCCAGTATGTCTCCCCAACTGACCCAGCTATAGAGTTGAGTCCTCAGCCGAGTCCTCCAGCACCTTCTCTGTGAAACTAGTACTTCGTGTCCCTGCTCCAAGCAGCTGACACATGCACTTTTTTTAGATTTGATTTTCACAGACACACACACCTGGGAAAGGCTGGCACAGATTTACTAACTATGCCCCCCTTCTGCCAAGAATATAAGGTAGTTACTGCCACCAGACACTCAAAAGCCAGCTACTCCAAGGCTCTTACAAGGGTACCCAATTATACTGAGTGAAATTAATAGCACAAATGGTAGTGTTTTGACCAATACATTAAGGCTTTCAGGAGTGGCCACCGAGTCACTAAATAGATATGAGCACTCTCAAAGGTTAAAATATTTTCTAAAGGATGAGCCACAATGAAAAGTTTACATATATACTATTCCCTGATCACTTACTAGAGCAAGACAAGATGAAGAAGGTGAGGGGTCCTTCATGTCAAGTTCCAAAAACATAGTGCCCTGAGACCTCTCTTTCATCTGGTATTAAAATATCATGTTTTGTCCTAGATTACAGAATGGTATCACATACATCTGGTCATCTGACTTCTGGTTTCCATGCTACCCCCATTGCTAGAAAATGAACCAGAATTTAGCACATATATGTTACCATACACACAGACAGAGCTTTGATGAGATGTGGAAGCTATAAAACCATAAAACACTTCCACTCTTCCTACAGGAGCTAATAAACCATTCTCTGGCACAGACATCTAGTCTCTGGCTACAATCAGAACTGTAAGATACAATATTCTTCTTCTTTTGACTGCTCCCATTAGGGGTCGCCACAGCGGATCATCTGTTTCCATTTCTTTGTGTCCTCTGCATCTTGCTCTGTCACACCAACCACCTGCATCTCCTCTCTTACCACATCCATAAACCTTATCTTAGGCCTTCCACTTTTCCTGTTACCTGGCAGCTTCATCCTTAGCATGTTTTTTCCAATATACTCTGCATCCCTCCTCAGCAGATGTCCAAACCAACATACTCTTGCCTCTCTGGCTTTGTCTCTAAACCTTCCAACCTAGGATGACCCTCTAATATAGTTATGCCTAATCCTGTCCACCCTCGTCACACCCAGTGCAAATCTTAAGATTTTTAACTCTGCCACGTCCAGCTCTGACTCCTGCCTTTTTGTCAATGCCACTGTCTCCAACCCATATAACATAGCTGGTCTCACTACCCTATTGTAGACCTTCCCTTTCACTCTTACTGGTACTCTGTCACAAATCACTCCTGACACTCTTCTCCACCCACTCCATCCTGCCTGTATTCTCTTTTTCACCTCTCTTCCACACTGACCATTCTTCTGGACTGTTGATCCCAAGTATTTAAACTCATCCACCTTTGCCACCTCTACTCCCTGCATCCTCACCATTTCTCTATCCTCCCTCTCATTCACGCACTTCTATTCTGTCTTAGTTCTGCTGACCTTGTAAGATACAATCTATATGGTATAAACCAGGTAATTTAATTTCTTACTATTTTTCAGAGTTAGCTGGACTGAGATTAACCTCTTCTCTTCCAGTATCATCTGTTAAAACATATGCATTTAATCAGTTACAGCACAGTCTGGACCTACTGTTGGCACATTTTTAACATAAACAGGTTTACAAACACATATTTCAACACACACATCTGTACAAATTAGATTGATATACAAATGACATGTAATTCTTTACAAAATCCCAGCTAGCTGTGTTGGCATGTATTAAACATCCACTGCCCTACTTCTCCTGGCATGGCTGGCAATACCTCACATTGTCACAGTGTCAAAATGGGAGTTAAAAATTGTGGCAGTTTCTAGAGAAGGGTTAAGAAGAGGGTTAGGTGAGCTAGGGGTACCAGGATAGAGAATTTTATTTATGCTGTTCCAAAACTTTTTGGGATTCCTGCAATGGCTTGTTTGGGATTTTTGGTAGAAATTTTTCTCCTCATTGGTGACCTGCCTTTTAGTGAGGTTATGGAGCTGTTTGTAGTTTTGGAGGTAAGTCTGGGATTTAAATTTTACCTAGTTTTTCCAAGTATTGTGTCAGTCATGCATTACAGAGCAAATTGACTTTCTATAGCTATGGTACAGATTGGGATTTTATTCACATTTTTTCTAGGGGGAGCCAGGAAGTTAAGAATATCTAAGAATATATTGTTGAATTTCTGTCAAGGGGTAAATGAAGAGGGAAAGTCCATTTTATGGAGGGCAATCTATCATTAAATATCACAGAGTCAAAGTTAGAGTATGATGATCTTTGTATTTGTGTCATTTACAGTGTTGTAGGGTATATCTTTGTATGGAAATGGGGGAGTGGTCACTGAATCAGGTCACTTTTGGGGTTATTGTAAAGGTTAAGATTGCGGTGGTACAGCGGTTAGCATTGCCACCTCACAGCAAGAGGTTCTCTGGTTGATTCTTGGCTGGGGTGCCTTCTGTGCCGAGTCTGCATATCCTCCCTGCGGTCATGTGGGTTTCCTTTGGGTGCTCCAGTTTCCTTCCACATCCCAAAGACATACTGCAGGTGAATTGGGCACTCTAAATTGGCCCTAGGATTAAGTGTGTGTGCCTTCTGTAGAAGGGTGGGTGCCGGGCTGGTGACGTGACACCGTAAAACTCCACTGCCAATCAATCTGCAGACCTTTGTTCTGCTGTGGCAACCCCTAACAGGAAAAGTTGAAAGGAGGAGGAGGAGAACAAAAAGAAGAAGAAGGTAAATGTTAGGACTGGAAACAAGGATCCAGTCCAGGATTGTGCCAGAGTTGGTTGGCTTACTTACGTGGGTTGGGGTTGTGATGAGTTGAGTGATGCCATGCAGATTTATAGTGGAGTTAGTGGAATCAGGGATGAGGGTTTGCCAATCATTGTTGACATCCCCTAGTATTACAGTTTCATTAGGTATGAAGTGAGTTAACCAGGAGAGAATTTAAGTATGAGAATATTATTGCCTGGGGGAATATAGATTGTAGTAACTGTAAGTTGTTAGTGATGTTAAATTTGCAAATGACAATTAAGAGTTCTGCTGGTTGAAAGTTGGGGAGGGAGATGTTGGTGGGGGATATGTTAAGTTGGGCAGTACAGAGTATAGCTACACCACCACCTTTTGGGGGGCTCTATCTAGCTAGGTAGAGGATGTTGTATTCAGGGGGAATAATTTTATTGTCAGGGTTGTGGGGCTTAAGCCATGTTTCTGTTACAGTTATTATGTTAGGACTTGACAAAACATTTTTCAGCCAAATCAATGGTAACTATCTCTCTCATCATCATCATCATCATCATCATATTCTTTCAGCTTTTCCCGTTAGGGGTCGCCACAGTGGATCATCTCTTTCCATGTCTTCCTATCCTCTGCATCTTGCTCTGTCACACCAACTGCCTGCATGTCCTCTCTCACCACGTCCATAAACATTATCTTAGCCTTTCTCTTTTCCTCTTACCTGGCAGCTCCATCCTTGGCATCTTTTTCCCAATATACCCATCATCCCTCCTCAGCACATGTCCAAACCAATGCAATCTCGTCTCTCTTGCTTTGTCTCCAAACTGTCCAACATGAGCTGACCCTCTAATATACTGATTCCTAATCCTATCCATCCTAGTTACACCGAGTGCAAATCTTAACATCTTTAACTCTGCCACATCCAGCTCTGACTCCTGCCTTTTTGTCAATGCCAATGTCTCCAACCCATATAACATAGCTAGTCTCACTACCCTCTTGTAGACCTTCCCTTTCACACTTACTGGTACCCGTCTGTCACAAATCACTCCTGACACTCTTCTCCACCCAATCTGTACTCTCTTCTTCACCTCTCTTCCGCATTCACCATTACTCTGAACTGTTGATCCCAAGTACTTAAACTTGTCCACCTTTACCAACTCTACTCCCTGCATCCTCACCATTCCTCTACCCTCCCTCTCATTTACACAGATATATTCTGTCTTAGCCCTGCTGACCTTCATTCCTCTGCTCTCTAGAGCATATCTCCACCTCTCCAGAGTCTCCTCAACCTGATTCCTACTCTCACTACAGATCACAATGTCATCTGCAAACATCAAAGTCCACGGAGCCTCCTGTCTGATCTCATCTGTCAACCTGTCCATCACCACTGCAAATAAGAAAGGACTCAGAGCTGATCCTTGATGTAATCCCACCTCCACCTTAAACGGATCTGTCACTCCCACTGCAGTCCTCACCACTGTCACACTACCCTCGTACATATCCTGTACCACTCTTACATACTTCTCTGCCACTCACGACTTCCTCATACAATACCACAACTCTTCTCTAGGCACCCTGTCATATGCTTTCTCCAAGTCTACAAAGACACAATGCAACTCCTTCTGACCTTCTCTGTATTTCTCCAATAACACTCTAAGAGCAAACATTGCATCTGTAGTGCTCTTTCCTGGCATGAAACCATACTGCTGATCACTAATCATCACCTCCCTTCTTAACCTAGCTTCTACTACTCTTTCCCATAACTTCAAGCTGTAACTGATCAGTTTTATCCCTCTGTAGTTACTACAGCTCTGCACATCACCTGTATTCTTAAAGATAGGTACCAAAATGCTTTTTCTCCACTCCTCAGGCATCCTCTGACTTTCCAAAATTACATTAAACAATCTAGTTAAAAATTCCACTGTCATTTCTCCTAAGCACCTCCATGCTTCTATTGGGATGTCATCTGGGCCAACAGCCATTCCATTCTTCATCCTCTTCATAGCTGTCCTTACTTCCTCCTTGCTAATCTGTTTTACTTCCTGATTCACTATCCCCACATCATCCAACCTTCTCTCTTTCATTCTCTTCATTCATCAGCCTCTCAAAATACTCTTTCCATCTACTCAACACACTCTCCTCTCTTGTGAGTACCTTTCCCTCACTATCCTTTATCACCCTTACTTGCTGCACATCTTTCCCAGCTCTGTCCCTCTGTCTAGCCAATCAGTACAGGTCCTTTTCTCCCTCTTTAGTGTCCAATCTCTCATACAACTCTCCATATACCTTATCCTTAGCTTTCGCCACCTCTCTCTTTGTCATGCGCCTCATCTCCTTATACTCATGTCTACTTTCTTCATCTCTTTGACAATCCCACTTCTTCGCCAGCCTCTTCCTCTGTATACTCTCCTGTACTTCCTCATTCCACCACCAGGTCTCCTTGTCCTCCTTCCTCTGTCCAGATGTCACACCAAGCACCTTTCTAGCAGTCTCCCTTACTAGTTCTGCTGTAGTTACCCAGCTGTTCGGTAACTCTCCACTGCCTCCCAGTGCCTGTCTTAATTCTTCCCTAAACTCCACTTCACAATCACCCTTTTTTAACTTCCACCATTTAATCCTTGGCACTGCTTTCACACTTCTCCTCCTCTTCTTGATCACCGTCATCCTACAGACCACCATTCTATGCTGCTTAACTACACTTTCCCCTGCCACCACTTTACAGTCTCCAATCTCCTTCAGACTGGCCCTCCTACATAGGATATAATCCACCTGTGTGCATCTTCCTCCACTCTTGTACATCACCCTATGCTCCTCCCTCTTCTTAAAATATGTATTCACCACAGCCATGTCCATCCTTTTCGCAAAATCCACAATCATCTGACCTTCTGTATTCCTCTCCTTAACACTATACCTACCCATCACTTCCTCATCACCTCTGTTCACTTCACCAACATGCCCATTAAAGTCCGCTCCAATCACTAGTCTCTCACCCTTGGGTAAACTCACCACAACTTCATCCAACTCACTCCAAAATTTCTCTTTCGCATCCATCGCACACCCAACTTGTGGAGCATATGCACTAACAACATTCATCATTACACCATCAATTACGAGCTTCATAAACATCACTCTGTCAGACACTCTCTTCACGTCTAAAACACTCTTGGCATATTGTTCCTGTAGTATAACCCGTACCCCATTTCTCCTGCCATCCACACCATGATAGAACAATTTGAACCCATTTCCTAAACACCTGGCCTTACTTCCCTTCCATCTGGTCTCTTGCATGCACAATATATCAACCTTCCTTCTCTCCATCATATCAGCTAGCTCTCTTCCTATACCAGTCATACTGCCAACATTCAAAGTTCCTACCCTCACTGCTACACTCCTAACCTTCCTCCTCTCTTCCTGCCTTTGGGCATGCCTTCGCCCTCCTCTTCTCCTTCGGCCAACAGTAGCCCAATTTCCGCCAGCACCCTGTTGGCTAACAGTACTGGTGGCGGTCGTTGTTAACCCGGGCCTCGACCAATCCAGTATGGAAATATGAAATTTTTGCGCCATAAGTTATGTGGCAAAATTTTTATGCTGGATGCCCTTCCTGACACAACCCTCCCCATTTATCCGGGCTTGGGACCTGCACAAAGAAATGCACTGGCTTGTGCATCCCCAGTGGATCTGCACTGTTCATCAAATGGCCATTTCACTGAATGTGAAATGGCTGAGCATACTTTCACGAAAGTGCTTTTCACCGAAAAAGCACTTTTGTGAACGTGTGCTAAAAAAAAAGAAAAATGTGGGGGAATAGCCATTGCTGAGATCGTAGTACAGTGGGGATAAGGGAATATTCCCTTTTCCCCACTGTACTACGATCTCGGAGTGAGACTATAAAAGTAGAAGGGGTATGGGGGGGCTTGCCCCCTGCATAAACATGAGTAGTATTTTTTTATTTTTTTTATTTTGTTATATTCTTTTTTTTTTTGCACAGTTTAACGAAAGTGCTTTTTTGGTGAAAAGCACTTTCGCTAAAATGTGTTTGGTTGTTTTGGTTTTGGTTAGGTAGGATTTCGCGCAATAGTACGAGATCCATATATGAGCTAGAACTTCAGCAAAGGATAGAAGAATGGAATGAAAATCTAAAGGCACATGGGATAAAACTAAGCACAGATAAGACAGTAGTAATGGCAGCAAACTTGGGAAATCAGAAGAAGCTGAGAATAGAGATAGAAGGGAAGATAGTGGACAAGGTAAACAGTTTCAAGTATCTGGGTGGGCTGGTTGAGGAGAAGGGTAGTCTGAATGAAGAGATCAAAGCTAGAATCAGAGGGGCTGCAGCCAACTGGCATAGAGTATTAGGTGTAGTCTATGACAGAAGAATGCCAAAGAAGCTGAAAAGTAAGGCGTACAAGACAGTGGTGCGACCAGTACTACTGTATGGTACAGAAACGTGGTCAGTAAAGGCAGAACAGTTGAAGAGGCTAGAGGTGATGGAAATGAAGTGCCTGAGAAAGGTGGTAGGATGCACACTGTGGGACAGACGAAGAAATGAGGACATAAGAACAGAAGCCAAAGTAGGTCCAGTTGCAGAAAAGATCAATGGGAACAGATTACGGTGGTTTGGACACGTGTAGAAAAGCAGAAAGCAATCTGGTGAGGAAGATTTGGGACAGACAGGAAGAAGGTAACAGGAAGCAAGGACGTCCCGCAAAGAGGTGGATGGATTGTGTAAAAGAAGATCTTTGACAGTCAGGCATGAGTGTTGAAGAAGGCAGGAGTGTGGCATTGAATCGAAAGAGTTGGCGACAGTTAACACGATACCCTCTCCCCATGTAGAAAAAAAAATGGAAAAAAGGGGCTGATGATGATGATATACATACACACACACATATACATATGAGTATGTTACTATAGTTCAAAGATGAAATTGGTAGATGCACAATACATTCTCCAATATTATCTAAAGCATTAATTGAATAAAAACATCCAAAATCACTCACCAACCCCTGATGGCTGTCTGAATGATGGCCTCACAAATGGGCTGATTGGCTGGGAGGGTGCTGATGACTGACAGACAAATTTGTGATAATAGTTAGCAAGGCCTAGATTAGCCTTAATCTGTTTCTTAGTGACTGGTGTGGGTCACTCAGCTTTTATGTCTGCACTTGTCCCTTGACCGGTTACATATCCCAGCTACTGGAATTCTGCTATGTAAGCATGCACTTAGCTTGGTTAACAGTTAACCCATATCAATAGTGGGGAATTTACAATGGCTTGAATTTTTGGGAGCTGGCTTTGTCCAATTATCAGAAAATATTACTACATTATTCAGGTAGGCTGCTGCATATCTGGTATGGGATCTAAGAATTTTGTCCTTCATCTTCTGGAATGTTGCAGTTACTTTATGGAGATTAAAAGGCAGGACTCTGCAATGAGAGTCCAAATGATGCCATTTTGGCTAGTGGATTTTGCCAATAGTGTTTCATTAGGTCGGAGTGGACAGAAGCATAGGCTTGCACGATTTTTCATTCCGTGCATCCACTCAGGACATGGGATATGAATCAAAATTTGCTACGCTATTCAACTTTCTGAGGTTGCTGCAAAATTCTACAGACCCATTATGCTTTGGGGACAATTCCATTCACTTTGGAATTCTCCTATAATCCCAGTTTGAAGTATTTTTTGTACCTCTTCCCCATTTTCTTGGTGCTAGGACTCGTATCCAATATGGTTTCAGATTTACTTCCTCACCACTCATGGTTTCTGTGTTGTGTTGAATTAAACTGATTTAACCAACTCTAAAAATGTGTCTTTATTCCTAAGTACAAATTCCTTTACTTCTTGTTTTGAGACACCTATAATGTTTGTTCTGTTTTTTTCAGGACATGCTGCGGAAACCTCATCTTAAATATAGTTAATGCAGAAACTTCAGCTTCTCATGGTTTCTGAACATTTATATTTTTAACTGTTTTGTTTTCCTAAGTTTCGTCACCTCATAATTTACTTTAGTTGTTCTACAACCTTTAAAAGTCCTTGTCACTTTGCAAGGAACTTGTTTTCGGCAGTCAATATTAGTAGAAGTACTTTATCTATGGTTTGAATTCTTTGAGATATGTATCTGTGTCTTGTGCATTCTCCATATGTTCTCACACTATAGACATTATAATTCTTAATGTGTCCTGCAGATCTAAAAATGCTCTGTCACTCTCTTAAAGGCATTGGTTTTTCCTTTACTTTGGGATATATGTCATGTCTCAGTGATATGTGCTATACAGTAGTTAAAAAGGCATGAAGCCACTTGAGGCTTGGAGTATTTCTTTCACAGCAAAGAACTGATATGGAATTAGTTCAGCCCAGTTTTTTCCATTAACTTCTGTAGCCTTTTTAACATAGATTTTAGAGTTTTATTAAAGTACTAAGCATCTATCTGTAGGGGATACACAATTGTCCCTAACTCTTTTGGTTTAAATAACTGACAAAATTCATACACCATTCTGGACATGAATGGAGCAGCTTTGTCAATAAGAGTTTCTCAGGAATTTCTTTGTTAGAAAAGAGTAATACTAACTCTTTTGCTATGTACTTTACATTGTTTACCTCACAAAATTGTTTCCATAATTAATTACTAGGATATACCAATGGTCTTTACTTAATTTTTACAGGTAGGCCTACCTGGTTAGTTGTACTAGTTCATAGATTCATAGGTGTTTACTAGGCTAACAACCACATTTGTTAACTGGGATAGTCCGACTGAGCAAAAGCCCTTTTTCAGCAGAGGCCTGGGGAGTAAAGCTTCACAGTTAAACAACTAATTACATCACTATGCCTTGTAAGGTACAATACTAGAATACATAAAAACTATGTACAGGCAAATCAGATATATTACAATAATACACAGGTGACAATGGCTAGTTGGATACAAGAGTAGAAAGTATTAAAACTATATTTAGACTTTACAGAAATAGCACAGTATTACGCACATCAATGTTTAGTGATTTTTGGTCCAACCAGAGGTTCAAGCAGGGTTATTAAACAGTATTTGTTAGATAGTGAGCAAGGAAGAAATCAAGTTAGTTTAAAGTTAATTAAGAGAGGAAGGAGCTAATAGGATTAGATATAAGTATGTGTGTGTAAGTTTTGATGGAAGGTATGGTAGGGGGACTAGAAATATAGGAGTTAGGTAAATAATAACAGGAAGAAAAGATGCAGGTAGTGAGGAGGTTTGGTAAGGACTATAGTGGAAAAGAAAACAGGGAGAGCTGAGCTAAGAAGCAGATACTATGAAATCTAAGAGAATTTATAAAGGCAAGGTAACAGGGGAGTGACAGTTGGAATATGGAAGAGGGGAGAGAGTTCAGGTAGGATATTTACATTGACATGTCCAAGTAATATTTAGGTAATCTTTTAGAGCTTGTTTGAAGTCATGAGTCTGATGTATTTTTCGAAGTGACAATGGAAGTTTGTTCGATGAGAGGGCTGGTAAATAGCTATACAATATTTGTCCAAAAGAGCTGTTGAGTTTGTAGATTTTAAAATAATATTGATCAGAGCTCCTTAGAGTTCAGTGTGTGTGTGTGTGTGGGGGGGGGGGGTACAGAGAGACTAAAGAGGAAATGTTAGGGCAGGAGGAGGGTTTGTGCATGATGGAATGAATGAAGGTAAGTTGTGAAAGTTGAAGCAGGTGAGGGAATTATAACCAGTTTAAAAACAAGATAGTGATGTGACTTTGTAGGCCAGACTTTAGCTGGTTATTTATAATAGCACCAAGAAGCTTGCGATGGGTTTCAGCCTTAAAGATTGTGTTGTTTAGGGATGTAATGGTGAATGTAGTTTTGTGCTGAGGCAGTGATTTGGGGAGGAAAGTAGAAGTTTAGTCTTTTGGGGGTTGAGTAGGAGCTGGTTAATTGAGAACCATGTTTCAATGAGGTTGAATGACTTTTGTGTAAGAGTATATAGGTCGGGGAGGCTATCAGAGGTGATGATGATTGTGGAGTTATCTGCATACTGCATTAGGGATGACTGTGGGCAGGAAGTGTAAAGGTGATTTATGAAAATATTGAAAAGTAAGGGACCAAGTATTGATCCTTGTGGAACAACCATCTTAATGGGGAGGAAGGGGGAGAGGGAGGAGAGTCATTTAATGGCTTGTTGTCTGTTGGAGAGGTAGTTTTGAAACCAGGAAATAGAAGAAAAATTGAGTTGAGAGAGTTTAGAAATAAGAATAGGGTGAGAGACAATATCGAAAGCTTTGGAGAGATCAAGTGACAGGAGCCAGCTTGTTATTCTCTCTATCCTGGGGATAACATTGGTGAACGATGAGGGTTGTTGTGGTGCTGTGGTGTGGTCAGAAACCATGTTTTGTAGGTGAGAGTAGATTTTGGTGGATAAGATAGTCAAGGATTTGTTTATGTACACATTTCTCAAGGATTTTGGATAGGGGAGACAGTATTGCTATAGGCCGGTAGTTCATAGGTAGGTACTAGGCTGTCGGCCCAAGGGCCAATGTAAGCCTAGCCAACAAGGTTCCCTGGCTTACCCCACCCAAGAAAGTTATTTTCCTGTGCCACTGTTGAGCAGAGACACAGAAGTGATCCCCAGGGTGTATTTCCTATTTCCCATCCACTCATCAAGATTTTTCTTGAAGAGTGCTAATGAAGAACTTTGCTTGACATAGATGGGTAGCCTGTTCCAGAGTATGGGAAGTCTCTGGGACAGGAATCTATCCTTCCAGCATGTCCTGTTTATTGTGGTGACAAGGTTTAGGTCCCTAGAGCATGTAACTCGGTGGGATTGGGATTTCTTTAGGTGTAGCATGCCCAACAGCTCTGGGTTTGTCATAACTTTATATATTAGGCAGAGATCACCTCGTAGTAGGTGATATGCTACAGAGTAAAGCTGGAGTTTTTTGACATGGTCAGTGTAGGGAATTTGTTTGAGGCCAGTAATCCTCTTTGTGAGGTACTTCTGTGGCCTTTCTAGCTGCTGCAGATGTCTTGTGAGGTACATTCCAAAAGGGGCATTGTACTCTATAATGGGTCTAATGAGTGTCGAGTAGAGAGGAACAATGACCTCTTTTCTCCTGGATGAGAACCCTTTTATGATGAGGTGTGCCACATAGAAGGACTTCCTGACTACTGTGGTGACGTGACCATCAAAGGAGAGACTACTGTCCACCTGGGTCCCATCACACATTTGGTATTAAGTAGATTGCTGTCTATGTGGTAGTTCATGGGTAAGAGTTTTTACCAAAGGGGATGACACTGCACTTTTTGGCATTGAGCTTGAGGCCATGGCTCTGATACCAGGCATCTATCTCAGCGAGGCCCTTCTGTAGGATGTCCTCATCATTTGGGTACTTGACTATGGCTCCTAGTTTGCAGTCATCTGCAAACTTCATTAGCCAGAGGCCTTCTGTGTTAGCCTGTACTTCAGAGAAGAAGATACCAAACAGGAGAGGTCCCAGGACGGAACCCTGTGGTACCCCACTTGTCACTGATTTGAGGTCAGATTTGAAGTCTGCAACTTTTACAGTGTGGGTTCTATCAGTGAGCCAGTTGGTAACCCATCTTGTGACGTGGGGATTTATACCTAGTTTAGTGAGTTTAGCTATAATTCCAGACTGGGGGATGGTGTCGAAAGCCTTGGTGAGGTCAAGATAGGCTGTGTGAACCACCTTACCCTCATCTATGGCTTTGGTGACTGCCTCAAAGAAGTTGATCAGGTTCAGGAGGCATGATCTGCCTTTCACAAACCCTAACTATTTGGGATCCAGAGTTTGGAGGTTACCAATTTCTTTGTTAATGAGTTCCATGATGATACATTCCATGGCCTTGCAGACCAGGCTCGTCAGGCTAATAGGTCGATAGTTCCTGGGATCAGTGGTGGTTCCCCCTTTGTGGAGTGGGATAACTGTTACTGTCCACCATTCAGTGGGCACAAAGCCTGATGTGAGGCTATTATTGAACACGGTGCTTAAGTGGGGAACCAGTTCGTTCTGAAGTTCATGTAAAACGCTGCCTAGGATGTTGTCCGGTCCCATGGATGCTGTGTTTTTTGGCTTTAGAGAATGTAGCTTTTACCTGTGTAGTTGTGATTACAGGGACTCTGCATTCTTCCTGTATAGATATGGGCCCTTTAGGGGGTGGTGGGGGGGTAAAGTTAGCACTGAACCGATCTGCCAGAATGTTGGCAATATCAGTTGGTTCTGTAATTTTTGTGCTGTAACTCAGAGCAGATCTGGGTGTTGCCATCGAGATTCTTGAAATAGCTGTAGAATGCTTTGTGGTTGTCCTTAGAATCAGTGATGATTTTTTTGTAGCTAGCTTTCTTATAAGGGATCTCAGCTTCTTACTAAGGCTGACCAGGGAGTTCCTCCACTCATGGAATTTTACTCTCTTTTGCAACAATTTCTTCCTTCTGTTGTACAGTTTGTTTATGGCAGGGGACCATCAGATTGGCTTCCTTTTTTTGGAGGATAGCGTCTTGGTTCTGTTTGGGATAGCACGATTTATGCACTCGTGTAAGTGCTTATAGAGTGCATTTGTGTTGGATTCAGCAGTCGTAACTCTACTGTCCATCTGCATGGGTGTCATGAAGTTCACCACTTCTGTCTTAAGAAGCATAATGTCGGCTTTGGAGAAATTTTTTACCGTGGTTTCCTTAATGGAGGGTGGGGCGGGATGTGGATATCAAGGGTGATTAGCTTATGGTCGGATCGGACCAGGATCGGACCAACAAGGAGTTGACTTCAGGTGTGGAACACCGGTCACTCATATTGGTAATGACTAGGTCCAAGATATTGTTGCCCCTGGTGGGGGTGTGGATAAGTTGATCCAGGGCATTGGAGTTTATAAATTCCAGTAAGCATTGTGTGAAGGAGTTGATACATGAGTAGTTTTCCCAGTTAATGGTGGGGTAGTTGAAATCACCCATTATTAGGGTGTTTGGTTGAACCCTAATATTTTCCAGTACATCAAGAAAAGAGGAGTGGGAATCTTGGGGCATGGTGGGGGATCTGTACCAAGCTACAATTTGGATTGCAGTTTTGCCCAGAGTTAGTTGCACTTGGATAACCTCGGATGCATTATGCTGAGCAACTAGCCTGGAAGTGTGGATATCCTTAATGAATATGGACACACCTCCCCCTTTGGTGCTCCGGTCCAGGTTACATGGCCAAAAAGTGTGGTATGAGTTATAGCCTGGTAGTGCAGGGATGCTCCCTGGAGTTTTGAACCAGGTCTCAGTCACTGCACAGATATCGATGTTCTCCATTTTAAGGAGTGCCTCGAGTGAGTGCATTCTGAAATTTAGACTTCTAGCATTGAGTAGCATTACCCTCAGTTTTTGCTTGCGTGTTCCTGCTACAGTGGTGAATTTGTCATTTGAACATTGCCTAAAAAAGGCACTATAGGTGCGGCAAGAGCCTTAGCCAGTATCCGGAATCCCAGGGGCGACAGGTGCAGGCCATCTCTGGCAAAGCATGTCATCCCAAGCAGACAGATATTGGATCCCCCTAGAATGACACCAGAAGCTCAGCCAATTGTTGAAGTTTTGTCCTTGTACTGCAGTATCACTCTGAACGATGGCAGAATGCTCCTCAGGGCTAGGGTCATACCTGCCTGGGCTACAAGATTGGAGAGCTCTTCCATGTAATCCAGGGAGGTATATCTCAGGTCATTCACACCAACCTGGACAATGACAGAGTCATATTTGTATATGTTGCGGAGTGACCTGAATGCGTGGGTTATGTGGCAGATCCTGGCACCTGACAGTATCCTTCTCCTTGTTTAGCCTGGTGAGTGGGACATCAGTGTGCCTGACTATAGAGTCACCTATGACTAGTATATGTTGGATACGTTGTTTTGCCTTATTGGCTGTGGTTGAGTGGCACACAGAGTCTGTGGGCTATGTGTCATTTGGGTTGTGTTGGGGGGTGGAAGTTGCTTGCGTTTCTGCTTTGGAGGTCACTGTTGCTTGGGCAGATTAATGTTTTTGTGTTTCTGTGTGTGGATTTTGTTGGTGTAGATTTAGTGAGACTGTGACAAGTGTGGTGTGGTGCAAGTATTTATCTTCTCCTCTTGAATGTCAAGTTCGGTCTTGGTTGGAGAGAGATTTACCTCCAGTTTGGCTAGATAAGTGCATCTCTCCTAGGTTGTAGTGTTGGGTGGTAGGAGGAGAGGGTTGTCTGTGTACATGAGGCAATTTCTACATTGCCCCAAGATGCCCAGATTCATCAGATAGACAGGAGAGAACACTGGGAGCTGACCCTTGGACATGCCTGAATAAAAAAATATTTTCCTCTAGATAAGTGAGGAAAGTGAGTACAAGAGCTGTTTTTCTCTAAGCAAGTGAGAAAAGTAAGTGCAAAAAACTGTTTTTCTCTAGGTAATGAGGAAAATTTAGTGCTATAGTTGTTGTGTCTTTCGGCTTTTCCCGGTTAGGGGTCGCCACGGCGGAACTCCGGTCCGCTAATGATTGGTAGTTGATTTTTACGTGCTGAGTTACCAGCCCTGACGCACAACCTTAAAAAATGGTACACCCATTCATGCATGTCTCCACGCAGAAGACGCTCTAGCTGAGAATCGAATCGGTCAGCGTCTTTACTGTGAGGCGACAACGCTACCATAGCACCACCACCACGGATACTCAAGGTTTAGTGCTATAGTAATTAGCTTATTTAGTGCTTACAAGTTCTGAAAAAGTGCTGAGCTTGAATAAGCAAATTCAAGTGCTAAAACTAAGAATCTGTATCTGCACTAGACTAGTTACAGGAAAGAAACAAGTGCAAATGCAGGCTTCCAAATCAGAAAGTTGAGAGAGATGGAAAAGATTGCCCAGAAGGCCAATAACTACAATTTCTGGGCCAGAACCACTCCTTATGTGGTAGACAGGTTACCTAGTGCTTACCACTCCCACTGACAAGCTAGGCTTCCCTCCAACACAGAAAGGCTTGGGGGGGGGGGGCTCAGAAGCTTACATACAGTCCTGGATACAGCAAATCTGTACCTGGACTACACTAGTTATAGGAAAGGTAGGAAACAGGCTTAACAGTTTTTTTTTTTTTTACAGAAAAGTAGCTAAAGCAGCAGTAAAAACAATTCAAATGCTGTGCAAGCCAGCAGACTTGCGTATGTAGCAATATTAGGCCAAACACAGTTTAAAAAAATGCAATTAAATTAAAAATGACTAAAAACAAGTGCCGAAGGAGTGTATTAGGTAGAATGTGGTAAAGAGATGGGACTGGGGGAGTGTCTCAGATCAAATCTACAGTGGGGCGGGCAACTGCAAAAGCCACCATATTTAAACAACAAACCAGACATAGGGAGGGTGGATGGGTGGGACAAAACACTTTCAGTAGAGTTCTGAAAAACTATACAGTGAATCAAAAATAACAGTGCACAACTCTGAATAAAATTAGTCTAGCAATAATTTACAGTGCACAATTCTGAAGAACCAAAAAATATACTTAGCTCTGTATATTCCCAGATAGTTTGAATAGAGTTCTGTTAAACACAGGTTCCAGCAATGATATGCAGGCTGTTAACTAACAGGGTATACCAGACTGGTATATCAAACTAACAGGGTATATTATTATGTAAGTAATACTTCAGATAGCCAGATGACACAAGCTGTAAAAACAGTTATACCTACTTAAGACACAGCAGAAAATAGGGAGAGGTGGGACAAAACACTTTCAGCAGAGATCTGAAAAACTATACAGTGAATCAAAAATAACTGCATAACTATGAATAAAATTAGTCCAGCAACAATGTATAGTACGAACCAAAAAATATACTTAGCTCTGTATATTTCCAGATAATTTGAAAATATTTCTGTTAGACACAGGTTCCAGCAATGATATGCCTTCAAGCCTCTTACTCTTTCTCAATTTTCTGGAAGGAGGGAACTATTTGTAATGTTTCCAGCATACTATGCAATCAAGTCTCCTTTCCTCATTTCAACACCTTCAGTCCCTAAACTAAATTGGATGAAAGTACTAGCACTGATGAGTGGGATCCAATCACTGCCTAAACCACTCTGAGGCATTTACTACTTCCAACATCAGGGTAAATCAAAAATCTAACAGTTAATACTCTTCCTTTTATAATCTCCCCCGCCCTATCAAACTATTTTTATAAGAATTTAGTAAATAATGAAGACATTACCTGCTTAGCACTTATAATTCGATATATTATGCTATGTTGTAATTGAGGCTTGTAACAAGCATTTAATCTTCCCTCTTATTCCTGTAAATATCCTTTGTGTCAGTATGAGTCCAGTGTATTTTTTCTTTATCGTATCCTCTTAATTAAAAGTTCTGTCTAAAGCTCCCTAGTGCATTTTACAATTTTAAGTCCAGCTTCTTGGCAGATTTATTTATTTTCCAACCAATTCTGATGTCCTTATTCCTTTTTCTAACACCTTACTGAATCATCACTTATGACAAAGGCAACTGTACAGTTATATAAAAGAAAATTAACCATGTTTAACATGGTCACACAAAGCATTACACATCACATATATTCTTTTATACAATTATCAATCCAGCACTACATAAATTGATAAATTCCTGCCTTCCCTTAAACCTCACTTCTCCAAAACATTATTGTGCATGCACTGTTCATAACGATTGATAGAGCAAATATTACTGTATTAGAAGCTGAACATTCTTCAGAGCTGGCCAAAGATATTCTTGTAATTGGAGATTCAATTATTAGAGGAACTGATACTTATATCTGCAGAGAAGGTAATGAACATTGAATAGTGTTATGCCTGCCAGGAGAAAAAATAGAAGATGTAAGACAAGCCTTGGAATGCCTTAATGTAAGGAAGTACAGATCTGTTTTTATTCATGTTGGTACAAATTACGTCATACACAAGGATTCTCTGACTGTTAGTACAGAACTGACAGCCCTCTTAGATAGTATAGCTTGTACTGGTGTTAGAACATGTTTTTGATTTTTTGCACTCAAACAATTTCACAAATCATCTATAGGAAGGATTGTCAAGTCACTGTGAATGAAAAGATTTTTGGGGGTAAATGCCTACATGGAAAAAATGTCCTGTTTTAAAAAATGGAAACGTGTAGAGCATCCAAGCCTAGTTTTGAGCACATGTGTTCAGACAGGATGGTGTGCATTTGTCAAGATCAGGGAAGATAATTTTTGCAGCAGATATTTTGCAATATTTGACAAACAGTAGGCAGGATTTTTGCCAGGTCGAAAATGTAACAGTTCACAGATAGCAACATTCATTTGATGTATCTCTGATGGTTGTTAATGCTAGGAGCATTAATAATAAAGTTTTTTATTGGAAAATTTGCTACGTTCCCACAAGATTGATGTTGTTATTGTTTGTGAAACATGGTTAAAAACAATGACTGGAAAACAGTTCTGTCAGGGTATAAATGTTTTTTACTGTAACATTCTAACAAAAACTCAGGTGGAGGTGTTGTGATAGGGATTAAAGATAATTATGAGACCTGCGATTATTGCATGTTCAGTGATAACACCAATACTACAAACTGTGTAACTGACAACAAAGACAACCCTGGAACATATAACAATTGTTGGAGTGTACAGACCACCAAAGTCAAGTGCAGATGACCTAGAGGAATTCATACATTTCTTACATGAAACACAGGAAGGAAGAATATTATTAGCTGGGGACCTAAATTTACCAGAAATAGACTGGAATAATTTTGATTCAACAACGTTATAGGGGAAATTATTCACAATGTATATTCAAGAACAACAATTCCTTCAGATTGTAAAAAAAAACTACCAAGGAGCAGAACATACAAGACATTGTGTTCCTAAAGAAATTACTGTTACTTCAAGTCAAGTTTTACCACCATTGATGTGCAGTGATCATGAGGTGATAAAGGTTAATTTGTTGCTAGATAATTCTGCCAAACTGAAATCTAAACCAATGCACATACGGTTAATTACAGATTACATGGAAGCAAAACAGTCACTATGTAAAACTAACTGGAGTGAGGTGTTCTGTGGAAAAAACTGCAGATGGAATACAAAGTTTTGAAAGAGAAATTGTTTGAGTGCAAAAAATCAAAAAAAATGTTTAACATCAGGATCTAGGCATACAACATTCAGGGGATATATTTCCAAAAGAACAGGATATCTGATTAAGGTGAGAGACAAAAAATAGAAGAAATGGAAGAGAGGTTGAACTACAACTTTGAAAAAGTAAAATAAACAAGCTGGACAGACAGATTAAGCAGAGTGTGAGACACGATAAAGAAAAAGTTGAAGAAAATTTATATAAAGATATTGAGCATAATAGGAAACCTTTTTATAATTACATAAGATGTGGAAGGAGTAAAGACACAAATTGATACACTTTGTGCGGACTCGAATTTATTCTCAGAAACAACAGATTATAGATATATTTACAAAATCTTATGCAAAATAATTTGGATCCACAAAAGGGGTGATAAGTTGTCCTAGTGCCATCCAGGTAACTCCACATACTGGAATCAAATTAGATTATACTGAAAAAGAACTGCGCAAACTGGATCCAAGCAAAGGGAGGAGACGGAATTAGTAAATGACCTGAGAACACTTTAGCAAGAACTTACAGTACCATTACCCTTGAAATTGATTACATGTATAGATCTGCAATTGTGGGACTCCACACATATCTGCTGACCTCACAAGACCCAAAAGTATTGAAAGTTTTGAAACATGACGTGAATAAATCTAATATTACTTTCCCTGCTTATGCTAGTAGAAGCATATCGGTGTCAAACAGGAATGGAAATCAAACCACAAGCAGATAGAAATCAGGGAGCAAAAGAATGTGCCAAAAACAAAAGAAAGAATATAAGGTGAAGGACCAGATAAGAAGGCAAAAAATGTGGAAAAAGCATAAGTATAGTTGCAAGTATAGAAAACGTCTGGAAGAACCTCATGTTGATCAGGAACGAATGCAGGAATGGATAAGGACATGCGAATTTAAACCAAGAGATGAAAGGTTAATATTGGTGGCCCAAGACAGTAGGCTATGTACACAGTTTACAAAGTCCATTGAACATTTGGGAGAAACAGACCAATGTAGGTTTTGCAAAACAGAATTGGAAACAGTTACACACCTCGTTGCTGATTGTGACATACTAACGGCAAGAGGACTGTATACTGAAAGGCATAATAATGTGGCGAGACTGTTGCACTGGGGATTATGCAAACATTATGGTATTGAAGTGGCTGAAAAACACTGGAAATATGAGCCACAAAGCATCACAGAAAAATGATAAAGTCTACATCGCATGGGATCATCCATTACCAACAGTTCAAAAGATAGATGCTAGAAAACCAGATATAGTGGTCCAGGAAATGAAGACAAAAATTAGTACTGATCACTGAAATTACCACACCCAGTGACTACAATGTCTTGCATAGAGAGAGAGAGAGAGAGAAAGTCAAAAAATATCAGGATTTGCAGGCAAAAACAAGAGCAATGTGGAAGAAAGATATCCAGATAGTTCCAACAGTAGTAGGAGCAACAGGGTCTTATAATAAAGAATCAACAATCATATTTAGATATATTACCAATACATGTAACACCATACAAATTGCAGCAGTCTTTACTGGGCACATTGCGGGTGCTGCAAAGAGCACTGCTGGCTGACATCAAAGAGTGAAAAAAAATTCTAATTTCATTAACTTTAATCATACTTTGACTTAGGAATGGGGTCCATTCCAATCACGGTATTAGAAACTCAAAATATTTGGAGAAATTAAAAAAGGCAGATACCATTATATCTGTTATTTACTAAATTATATAAATATAGGGAGATTCCTCAAGACTGGAGACATGCACTTATTAAGCCTGTCTTTCAAGAGAAAGGGGAGTAGGACAAACCCACAGACATATAGACCCTTAAATCTATTTTCATGTTGTGGAAAAATAATGGAGAAGGTAATACTGGATGTTATTGTCAGAACTGGATAGGTTGGGACTTGAAACCATATATCAGCATGCATATGTTGAAAACAGATCTATTACCACCTGTAACATGATGCTCTATAACAATACAACAGCTATGAATGAAAAATTGTGCTGTGATGTAATTAATATAGATTTAACTTCAGCATTTGACAGGATCATACACAAAACACTGTTCAATAAATTAGTACAACTAGGTATTGATGTACTCTTGATAAGATGGATGGCTGCATGGCTTACAAATAGGACATGGCAAGCCTCATGCAGCAACTGGACAGGTGAAATCCTTGGCTACAGTCAGGGTGTCCCACATGGGTCTATCCTAGATTGTATCTTTTAGACTGAACTTTTTCATCTGAGGTGTTCTACTGTCTATATGCAGATGACCTGAAATTGTGTAAACTGATTGCGTGTGTTATAGATAAGGCATGTCTGCAAAATAACTTGACTAAATTGACCATTTGGGCACAGGAGAATATGTTGATAAATACAGCAAAAACTAAGCATATGAGATTTGGCAGGACCTGGTTATATGGGTAGATTCAGCTATGAGTTTTTCTAATCAGATCAACCAATTGGTTAATGACAGTTATAGAACTATAGGTTGCATAAAAAGATTTATAAAGTCTAGGAAATAAAAAATGATGACGTTATTGTTAGTTACATTAGACCCAAACTTGTGTATGGAATAACAATATGGAAACCCTATAAGAAAACAAGCATGAGTAAACTGGAAAGAGTACAGCGGAAATATACTAAGGGCATCCATGGATGTGAAAATTTAAGCTATTATGAAAGACTAAAATATCTGAACTTGTACAGTGTCTTTACAGATCTGTCTGTACAGATATCTAAGAGGAGATCTTATTCATGTATATGGGGCATTTAGAGACAACTACCTCTGGGAATGTTTGGAGTTATCAAAAAGTATTAGAGAAACATCAGACAACCTATGTACAAGATTCTATAGGAATGAGAAGTGTACTAATTGCTTCTCTGACAGAGTAGCTGATGCATGGAACAGACTACCAAATTACATTAAAGCAAGTACTAGTTCAGATATTTTTTACGAACAGCCTAGACACTTATTATGGGAACAAGTGTTTTTGGTATATTGGCAAGTTAGAAGGGAATTAATGGCTGTGCTTGAAATATTTGTATGTACGTATGTATAATTTCCATCTATGCTTTTCTAAAGATCCCACTTCCAGTTCTTTTCTGTGTCTCTCTGTTAGAATAATCACTACTTCAAAACAAAATTTGTTAGACTGATTTCCATTTTCTAGGAATTGCTTTTTTTGACAAAGAGTAGAATTAAACTTAAGGTCTTACTATATCTAGGCAATTTAGATCTATTATCCCAGCTTAATAATAATAATAATTATAATTTCCTTAGTTACATCCATTTGCTCACTCAATATTTCTGACAGAGTATTCTGCAGGAAATTTTAGTCTGCCACCTCATTACACTCACAAATCTGTGTTCCCAGTTATCTCTTTCTTTCCTGTCACATTTCCAACATTTGCACCTACCTGAGAAAAAAAAATTTTTGGAGTCTGCTTGGGGTATAAAAATACCTATGCAAACACTTCCAAACAAAAATCCTAACTCTTCTAGACTCTGTTGCATATTTGGGAACTAAACGTGCATTTTTTCACTGTTTTCTTGAGAGTTTCTTATCCAATCTCTCTCCCCATCTTTTCTAACCTCCACTGATTGATCCCTATAGTTATGCAATCTCTAGCCTGCAGTCTAAATGTCTTCATGGCCTCTTCCCATTTTATTATCTTTCCCTCAAATTATTTGCTCTACACACCTTGGTTCCTTTGCTAGTTTTCTCCAATAAATTTCAGCCTCCTTTATTCTCTGCATCCTTAATTGTAGTGATCCCGGCAGAATCTCCTTTCTCCATTCTCACGATGGCTTAGTTCTAAGAATCCTTTCTGCTACTGTGTGAATATAAGATTCTGCATGGCTGTTATTCTCATTAAGAATCTGCCTCCAAAATTCCACTCCCTCCTTATTTCCTGAATCCCCAAGCTTCATCTTTCCTTTCCACTTTGAATTATAGCTTTCTGACTGTGTTATGTGTATCAGCCTTAACTGTGCAGCTCTAAAATATTCCATCAAAACAGGTAATCCTGTACAACCTTGATCTATTGGAAGGATCACCTTATCCCATTCGACTCTTGCCCTATTCCCCTCTCAGATTAAATCCTTTAATGCTTTATTACTGTCCACAGCTTCACCTCTGGTGGACAGAAATGTCTGACCTGTATATTAAATTAAAGGGACTAAAAACGTTTTCACTGCTTGTATCTTACTATCCATTTCCATAAACAATGACTTCCATTTTCTCAGTTTTTGTAGAATCTTTTGTTTAGACTCTTCCCACATCCTTAGCTGCCACAGCAGAATCCTTTTTTACCTAAATTTTTAAATACTTCCTTATATCATGTCCTCATAAATATGGTTAAAGCTGAACCAATTCAAGTGTGGGTACACAGTTTACAGCTATCTTTCTTTATGGAAGATTATATAAGGAAGATTCACACAGAAAGCCTGTAACTCCTGGAATGGACGATGCAGTGGTGCAATGGTAGTGTTGCCGCCTCATAGCAAGAGGTTCTCTTGTTCGATACTCAGCTGGGGTGGCTTCTGTGCAGAGTCTGCATGTCCTCCCTGCATTCGTGTGGGTTTTCTCCGGGTACTCCATTTTCCTCCCATGTTACAAAGACATGCATCTGGAGTGTTTCTTCCCTGGCCTCGGCTGAAAATTAGCTTTGTTTCAAGTCGGACTTTCCCGGTAAACAAATGTTAACTAAATAAATAAATAAAACTCTGAAATTATCCTAGCAGAAGTAATAGCTACTAGGAAGAGGGTCTTCCAAGATAAAAACCTGAGGTCACAAGTGGCTGCTGGCTCGAAGGTCTGATGAATTAGTCACTGTAAAACTAAAGTCAAATCCCAAGGCACTACCGGATCTTGAAAGGGGGTTTTAACTACTGAGTGCCTTTAAGAAAAACTTTGTACAAACGTTGAGACATCACTGAATGATCATCAAAACCGTTATGAAAATTTGAAATGGCAGCTAGATGAACCTTAATTGTAGAAGTTGAGGCTCCCAATTGAAATAAGGTGGCAAAGTATTCCAGAACCTTATCAATTAGTGCTGAGAATGGATCAATGCCATTTGTACACTTTCAAACAGAGAATCTTTTCCATTTGTTTAGGCAAATTTTCTGATGGACAGTTTACGTGAAGCCAGAAGTGTCTTCTGTACTGGGGAGGACAAATTGTTCTGCCTGGCAATTACTGGAATTGGAGAAAGCAGCCATCGGTTTGAGATGCTGAAGCTTGGGATGCACCAAGCCCTGAGGGTAAGACAGCAGGCCCGGAGTTGGATCCAGAGTCCATGGTCAGTGAACCAGGTGAGACCACAACTGTATAAGGATTACAATTCTGAGAGACAGTATCTTATCTGCTCTTTGCTGCCTAGCTGTGACTGATTCAGTAAGACATCTGGATACAGAAAGCCTATAAGTACATTTTTTGGCACTTAATCTATCAGTGATGGTCAACAAAACTGCTGCATTTATTAGTTTGCTTGAGATTGCTTTCTTGGTGTCTGAATTTTGTTTTAGTTAACAAAACTGCTGCATTTATTAATTTGCTTGAGATTGCTTTTCTTGGTGTCTGCATTTTGTTTTCTGTTTTACTGATAGTTAACAAAACTGTAGTGCTGTTATTTATCTGCTTGATATTTCTGGTCACGGTGTAGATCCTGTTCAGCTGGTTTCATAGTAGGGGTTGTCTACCTTCTTTTGAAGGCAGCCTATCCAAGGTGTGAGCACAGCTTTGTGTGTTATCTGATTCCCTGAGGCTCTTAAGTTTTCCTTTACACTACTGTATAAGGGGTTACAATTCTGTAAGACAGTATCAGTATCTTAGCTGCTGTTTGTTGCCTAGCTGTGACTGATTCAATAGACATCTGGATACAGAAAGCCTATAAGTATATTTTTTGGCACTTAATCTATAGTCAACAAAACTGCTGCATTTATTAATTTGCTTGAGATTGCTTTTCTTCGTGTCTGCATTTTGTTTTAATTAACAAAACTGCTGCATTTATTAATTTGCTTGAGATTGCTTTTCTTGGTGTCTGCATTTTGTTTTCTGTTTTACTAATAGTTAACAAAACTGTAGTGCTGTTATTTTTTTAACATTTTTGTAGTGTTTTCTGCCTAAAATAGTGCCCCACCTTCCCTCCCTATTGGTGTCTTGTTCTTATACTTGGTGGCTTTGCAGTTGCTCGCCCCTACTGCAAATTTGATCTGGGACACTCCTGCCAGTCTAGTGTCATTAGCTCATTCTACCTAATACAGAGAGAACATTTGAGAAGGCCAACCCACTTAGGTTCGTAACCTTGAATTATCTTCTTATAGGTTCATAGCTTGGTACTAGGCTATCAGCCCTAGGGCCTATACAAGCCTAGCCATAACAATTGCCTGGATATTTCTTCCCACAATATTTATGTCCCTGGACCCCTGTGAATTTCCTATCTCCCATCCAATCATCATTATTTATATTTGTTAACTATTTGTTCATTAGTTAATCTTTTCTCCTGTTCTGTCAGTTGGTGCTAATAGCTTATTGAGCCTTTCTTAAGTGAATTAATTTTCTGCATTTGGGATGTATCAAAGATAGTGGATGTAAAGGTAAAGTCAGAAAAAAACAAAGAGTTTATATTTGGGATTTTGTTTATGTATGTTTTAAATGTTGTTAATGTAATACTTGTATATTTTGAAGGCTGTTGTGTCTTTCGGCTTTTCCCAGTTAGGGGTCACCACAGCGGAACTCCAGTCCACTAATGATTGGCAGTTGATTTTTACGTGCTGAGTTGCCAGCCCTAATGCACAACCTTCAATGAAGGTACGCCCATTCATGCATGTCTCCACACAGAAGACGCTCTAGCTGAGAGTCAAACCGGTCAGCGTCTTACTGTGAGGCGACAATGCTACCGCAGCACCACCATCACGGTATTTTGCTATTTTTATTTTTTTCCCACTAAGTGATCTTTTACAATCCAAACAAGGGGTGATGATATGATAGTTAATCAGTAGTTATGACTGAGTTCTACATAAATCTGTTCATACATTTGTTTCCAAATAGGTAAGTAGTAGGCATTTAACCATAGTTATATTTTTGACAACAGAGGATATGATGTATGTCTCAAATGCATTTATTTAAACTGTATTTACTTTAATATTGCTACACACTCAAGTGTGCTAAGCTTGCACGGCTCTTGAATTGTTTTTAGTGCTGTTTTAGCTGCTTTTCTGTAAAAAAAAAAAAAATTGTAAGCTTGTTTCCTGCCTTTCCTCTAACTAGTCTAGTCCAGATACAGACTTGCTGTATTCAAGACTGTTTGTAAGCTTCTGAGCCCCCAAGCCTTTCTGTGTTGCAGGGAAGCCTTCTAGCTTATCAGTGGGAGTGGTAAGCACTAGGTAGCCTAGCTAGCCACCACCACAAGAGTGGTTTCTGGCCAAGAAATTGTAGGTTATTGGCCGTTTGGGCCGTTTTCTCCATCTCTTTCAACTTTCTGGTTTAAAAACCCGTATTTGTGCTTGTTTCCCACCTTTCCTGTAACTAGTCTAATCCAGATACAGACTTGCTGTATCCAGGACTGTTTGTAAGTTCTGAGCCCCCAAGCCTTTCTGTGTTGGAGGGAAGCCTTCTAGCTTATCAGTGGGAGTGGTAAGCACTAAGTAGCCTACCAGGAGAGGAATGGTTTCTGGCCCAGAAATTGTAGTTTATTGGCCGTTTGGGCAGTTTTTCCATCTCTTTCAACTTTTTGTTTTAAAAGCCTGCATCTGCACTTGTTTCCAGCCTTTCCTGTAACTAGTCGAGTTCAGATACAGATTTGCTGTATCCAGGATGGTATGTAAGCTTCTGAGCCCCGCAGCCTTTCTGTGTTGGAGGGAAGCCTTCTAGCTTATCAGTGAGAGTAGTAAGCACTAGGTAGCCTATCTACCATAAGAGGAGTGGTTTCTGGCACAGAAATTGTAGGTTATTAGCTGTTTGGGAAGTTTTTCCATCTCTTTCAACTTTCTGGTTTAAAAGCCCACATTTGCGCTTGTTTTCTACCTTTCCTGTAACTAGTGTAGTCCAGATACAGATTTGCTGCACCTACGAGTTTGTACGCTTCTAAGGGGTGCCATAAAGTCTGCTCTTCAATTTTTTCCTTAGATCTGCTAGTTCACTCCTCTCCTGCACTTTTAATAGTTTATCACTTTACCAGACTTCTTGTAACAATTATTGTAGCACAAAAAAGTGCTACTAGCACTAAACGTTCTACAAGGAAACAGCTCTAGTACTTATTATTAATGCCCACCACTCCAGGCATGTCTAAAGGTCAGTTCTCTGTACTTTCTCCTATTAACCTGGTGAACTTGGGCATCCTGAGGTAATGTAGCAACTGCCTCATGTACACTGACAACCCTCTACTCTTACCTCCCAGCACTCAGACTTGCGAGAGACACACTTATATATCCAAACTGGAAGCCACACACTCTCCTGCCAAGACCGGAATAGCTGGTCAGGAGGAATAGGTCAACACTTGCACCACACCACATGGAACACATAGCCCTCCAGAACACAATCCAGCACTACCTTCACATAAAATCCACACATCCCGCCTTCGTGGAGACTCTCAAAAATCTATCCAAACAGCAGAGACCTCCAAGGCAAAAACACACTCGACCACCACAACACAACACTAATCACGAGACGCATAACTCTCCTAAACAGTGTGCCACTCAACGAAAGCCCCTAAGGCAAAACACCATGCCCAACACACTAGTCATAGGTGACTCGATAGTGAGGCACACTGATGTCCTACTCACTAGTTTGAATAAGGAGAAAGTAACAGTCAGCTGCCTGTCAGGTGCCAGGGTCAACCACATAATGCATGCACTCAGGTCCCTCAACAACAGGTACAAATATGAGTCTGTCATTGTACATATTGGTGTGAATGACCTGAGATGTACCTCCCTGGACTACATGAAAAGAGACATGGAGGAGCTTTCAGATTATGTAGAGCAGGCAGGTATGACCATAGCCCTGAGAAGCCTCCTACCATCACCCAGAATGATACCACAGTACAAGTAGAAAATAACTAATTTCAACAACTGGTTAGGTTTCTGGTGTCATTCTAAGGGGATCCAGTATCTGCCTGGAATGACATGACTGACAGACCTCAATGCTTTGCCAGAGATGGCCTGCATCTGTCACTCCCTGGAATTCCGGATCCAGCGAAGGCTCTTGCCACCCCTATAGTGCCTTTTTTTAGGCAGTGCTCCAAAGACCAAATTTCCACTGTAATAGCTACAAACAAATGCAATCTGAGGGTTATGCTGCTCACTGCTAGAAGTCTAAATCTAAAATGCACTCGCTCAAAGCACTCCTTAAAATGGAGAACATTGACATTTGTGCTGTAACAGAGACCTGGTTCAAGGCAGCAGAAAACACCACTGCACTACCAGGTTATACCTCATTCCACACCATTCGGCCCCAGAACTTGGACCGAAGCTCCAAAGGCAGTGGTGTTTCCATATTCATAAAGGATGCATACACCTCCAGATTGGTAGCCCAACATAATGTATCAGAGATACTTCAGGTGCAGCTAACAATGGGTAAGATGATTCAGGTAATAGCCTGCTATAAATCTCCAACCGTGTCCCAAGACTCACAGTCCATGTTCCTAAGAACCCTGGAGAATATTAGGGTCCAACCTAACACTCTCATATTGGGTGACTTCAATTACCCCTCCATTAACTGGGAAAACTACTCATGTACCAATACACTTGACACTTGAACAACGTTTCCTGGAATTCATTAATTCCAATGCCCAGGACCAGCTTGTTCTTCTCCCCACTAGAAGAAGCAACACCCTTTACCTGGTCATTACTAACATGGGCGATCATTGCTCTACACCAATAGTCAACTCCTACCTGGTTAGATCTGACCACAAACTAATCACCTTGGAAATCCACATCCCACCCATTCCCCCACCCCTGCAAAGGTAACCACCATGAAAAACTTCTCCAAAGCTATCTTTGGGCTCCTAAAACACAGGTGGCTTACTTCATGGCACCCATGCAAATGGAGAATAGTTGCATGACCACCGAATCATACACCAATGCACTGTACCAACACTTACACAAATGCATGGATCTCGTTATACTCAATAGAACCAAGATGCTCTCCTACAAAAAAGGAAGCCAATCTGGTGGTCCCCTGCCATAAACAAACTCTACAACAGATGGAGGAAACTGATGCAGAATAAGGTGAAGTCCCAAGACTGGAAAAACTACCTTATCAGCCTCAACAAAAAGTTGAGATCCATCATCAAATCCTCTAAAGCTAGCTATGAAAACAGAATTGCAGTAGATAGTAAAGACAACCACAAGGCCTTCTATAGTTATGTATAGAATCTCCACGACAATAACCAGATTTTCTCTGAGCTACTGCACAATGGTACCTTCTATACTTAGCCAACAGATATTGCCAATATACTGACCAACAGAGTCAGTGCCAACTTTACCCCTCTCCCCCCAAAGGACCAATCACAATACCAGTAGATTGCCAGGCACCCAGTATTACTGCTGCACAGGTTAAAACAGCATTGTCTAAGCCAAGAATACAGCTTCTACTGACAATATCCCTGGCTGTTGTCTTCATGAATTACAGAGTGAACTGGCACCTCCCCTGTGTGCCCTGTTCAATCACAGCCTCATCTCAGGCTTTGTCCCTACCGAATGACGAACAGCTACAGTCATCCCTCTCCACAAAGGAGGAGTGACTACACACCCTAGGAACTATCGCCCCATTAGCCTGATGAGTCTGATATGCAAAGCTATAGAACGCATCATCATGGCCCTAATAAACAAGGAAATTGGGAATCTCCAAACTCTGGATCCCACACAGTTTGGTTTTGTGTAGGGTAGATCATGCCTGCTCAACTTGGTCAACTTCTTTCCATCAGTCTCCAGAGCTGTGGATGAAGGCAAGGTGGTTCATACAGTCTACCTTGATCTGGCCAAGGTCTTTGATACCATTCCCCATTCAGGAGTCATAGAAAAAGTCATTAAGTTAGGCATCAACCCCTACATCACTAGGTGGGTTGCGAACTGGCTCACAGATAGAATTCACAGTGTGAAAGTAGCTGACTCCAAGTCAGACTGCTGACCAGTCTTGAGTGGAGTCCCAAAGGGTTCGGTCCTGGATCCTCTCCTGTTTGGTATCTACTTCTATGAAGTCCAGGCCAACATGAAGGGACTTTGGCTGACAAAGTTCATAGATGATTGCAAGTTGGGAGCTATTATTAACTCACCAAGTGATGTTGAGATCTTACAGAAAGGCCTCACTGAGACCGACTGGTGTCAGAACCCTGGCCTTAAGCTCAATGCCAAAAAATGTGTCATTATCCCCTTAGGGAAAAACCTGATTCCCAAGAATTACCACATCAATGGTAGTCCACTGAACACAGAAGGTGTTATAAGAGATCTGGGAACACAGGTTGACAGCAACCTCTCTTTTGACCACCACTTTTCCATTGTGGTCAGAAAGTCCTTCTATGTTGCACCTCATTACTAAGGGTTTTGCATCCAGGAAGAAAGAGGTCATTGTCTCCCTCTACTCTTTCATTAGGCCAATCATCGGGTACAATGCCCCATCTGGCATGTACTTCACTAGACATCTGCAACAACTGGAGAGGCCACAAAAGTACCTCACAAATAGGATCCTAGGCCTTAAACACTTGTCCTATATGGACAGACTCAAAAAACTCCAACTATTCTCTGTCTCATATCACCTACTTAGAGGTGATCTCTGATTGACTTACAAAGCCATGTCTGACCCAGTTTGGTTAGAAATGCTACATCTAAAGAAATCCCAATCCCGCCACACCACACCCTCCAAAGACCTCAACCTCATTACCACAATCAACAGAACATGCTGGAGGGACAGATTCATAACCCAGAGACTGCACATGCTATGGAACAGACTTCCTATACATGCCAAACAGAGCACCTCACTGGCCCTTTTCAACAGAAATCTTGATGAGTGGATGGGAAATAGAAAATTCACCCCAGGGATCACTCTAGTGGCTCTACTCAACAGAGGCACTGGGAACTAAGGTCAGGTGGCATGATGCCAGGGTAATCCTACGGGCTAGACTTGTAAAGGCTCCAGGGCCATTAGCCTAGTACACATCTATGAACCTAGGAACCAAAGAAAGAGAAACCAGACTTGACGGGGCCAGTAAGGTGCAATGATAATTACTTTGCTTCTCAACTGCTGGACTTTCCTCAGAAACTGGGGAATTAGGGGAAAGGCAAGGCATACAAAAGTCCAGGGGCCAATTGTGAAGAAGTACAACTCTCGGTGACTCCCAGGGAGGGGGAATTAGGGCAAAGTAGCTGCTGTATTTTGTGGTTTATGTGCGAGGCAAACAGATCGGAGCACGACTGACCCCATTGGAAAAAGATCTTCATCGCTACATTGAGATTGAGAGATCACTCATGAGGCAGAAGGATATATCTGCTCAGTTTGTCCGCAATCACGTTGGAGTTCCCCTGGGATATGCATTATCAGAAAGCGGTTGGAGGCAATTGCCCATTGCCAAACATTTAGGGCTTCCCGACATGTGAGGTAGGATCTGGGTCCCCCTTGTTTGTTGATATACCAGAGTAAGGACATGTCTGATTGGATAGCAATTGTCCCTAACAGAAGGGAAAACTGAATTGCTTGCAACGCTAAAAGGACTGTCCTGAGTTCTAGGACACTGATGTGCAAATTGGCCTCTTGTGGGGACCAAGTGCCTTGGACTGTCTTTCTCAGAAAATGCCACCCCCACCCTATCTGGAAAGTGTCCATGGTCACTACTGCCTTGGGCTGAGAGGGTGAAAAAGGACGACTCCATAAATTTTCTTCTGGCTTCATCCACTATGATAAATCCTTTTTGCAGCAATTTATCAAGACTGGATGGGACATGGGATGTGTCAGAAGTGACCATTGTGATGCAAAGAGCCACTGAAGCAGCCTCATGTGATACCTCATTAGGGGAACTACTGTTATTGTTGCCGCCATGGATCCAAGAAGTTGTAGTACCAGATGAGCAGGAACTTTGTTTTGGGAGAGGAAATTCCGTAGTTGCAATCTTAGCTTTAACAGCCTGTAATGAGGAAGGGAGGCCACACAGGCTATTGTATTTAGTCTTGCTCCGATAAATTGTAGATCCTACATGGGAGATCGCTGTGATTTTTCTTTGCCGACTGAAGTGCCTAATATTTTGGCCAGATGTAAAACAAAGTCTATGGCACAAAGCAGTAGATGCCTGTAGGGGGCAGTGAGGTGCCAGTCGTCTAGCTATGGAAACACACAGAATTCCTGTAGTCTCAAATGAGCTGCTACAACTGCTATGTACGTTGTGAACACCCTAGAGGTTGTTATGAAGCTGAAGGGCAGTGCTTGAAACTGGTAATGACAGGCTCCTAGCTCAAAGTGGAGATATCTTCTGGAACACTTGTCCATCTTTATGTGGTAATATGCATCCTGAAGATCTACAAAAAACATTAAATCATCCTTCCACAGAAAGGGAAGGATAGACTGAACCATGACCACCCGGAATTTTGTCTGTTGCACAAATATGTTCAATAGGCTGAGATCCAAGTTTGGCCTTCAGTCCCCTGTCTTTTTTGGTACTAAAAAGAATCTTGAGTAGAATCCGGATCCTATCTGATCTGGTGAGACTAGCTGGATGACTCCTTCTTAAGCTGCTTTTGAACTTCTACTGCTGCTAGATCCCTTTGACTGGATGGAACATTAGAGATTCACCTTTGGGGTTTGGGGAAAAGATTGAAGGGAATGTGGTAACCTCTGGTAATTACTGTCTGCACCCAGGAATCTGATGTTATTGTGAGCCAGGCTGAATGGTGCAGAGAAAATCTTCCCCTTACTGCTTCCTGAGGTAAGCAATCGAGCCTCCACCATGGGAGGAGCATCTTCCAGAAGAGTTCCCCCCTCTGCCCAGGGTAGAATACTCTCTCTATGTGTCCCAAAAAGGCCATTGGGTCCTCTTGGACCACATTTTTCGATTCCTCTGATTCCTGGAGTTAGGTCGCTGTGGAGTGGAAAACGCACGCCCACAGCAGAAAGGGTCTTCCTGTTCTTTTCACACCTGGCTGTGTCTCTAAATTTTAGGCCAAACAATGAGGTAGCATTAACAGCAGCGCTGATAAAGGAAGACTTGAAGGGGTCCACAAAATTACACAACTGCATCCAGGTGGGACACAATGGCAAAGCCTGTACCCGTTGCTCTAGACGTCCATTTAGCTGTATGCGCAATGAGCCACATAGATGAATTTGAGATGGACTCCAGGGTGACAAGCTGAGAGGAAACCTTATCTCAAACCTTGTCAAACACTGCTCCTGCAAGGGTGTCTGAAAGCTCAGTTATCAGATCCCTTTGGAGTATAGTAAAGTGTGCCAAGAAGTTCAAGGATCAAATAGCAAAGGTCAATGAAGGAAAGAACTGCTTCCTGAATCTGTCCATCGTCTGGGACTATCGGTTTGGAGGATGGACAGCTGAACTCTCTTTGGCGAGTTCCTTTTTGGTGGCTGCCACCACCACCATGGCATCCACTGCTAGACCCTTAGACCAATGAGGCTGAAAGAATCTTGTCCGTTTTCTGAGGAATAGGCTCTATGGTGTCAGGAGCCTTCCACGCACACTGAATGATCAACTTGATTAGTTCATCAGTGGGTGGGGTCACCTAAGAAGTAGATGGACTGGCACAAAAAGCTTGCAAGAAAACAGATTCCTCAGAGGATAGGTTTGAGGACTTTCAATCACCCCTCTGTTTTAATATTTTCAGGATGTCTCCAAAGGAGATATTTTCAGGATGTCTCCAAAGGAGACATCTTCAGGGGGTGACCGTGGGGACCCTTCCCCTTCATTGTAATCTGTATCCTCAGTGACTGATTCTTCTGGAGAACCCAGGTGCTTACTCTTGCATGATCTCTTATGGGGTGGCTTCTTGGGGGGAAGTTCTGAGAAGGAGTCTGAAGGGGAGACCCTGAACTAGGGTATCTTGCTGCTCTTGTGCCTGCTGTCCAGATGTAGCAGATTGTGGCAGCTGTGAATCAGATGGAACAAAAATATGGCACTCCAACAGGGGTGGAATCAGCCTGCTGAGGCTAAAAAGCTCTCTCCATAATCTAGAAGGTAGGCCCACTCAAAGAGGGATGGGAGCCCAGAACCAAGAAAGACAACCTTGTAACCGGGGTAACACCCCTGCTCCAACAAATTGTCTGCCAGAGTAGGAGCTGAGAGAGGACTTGAAACTACCATGGTATCGACAGCCACAGATGGCGCCATAGAAACAAATGCAACCCATCCAAGGATCCCAGAACTGGCAGCCAAATCACGGTCCCAAGGGCGTGATGGTTCTGAAGGAGCCGAAGACCACATAGTATTCCGGAGCAGAGGTGAGATCCACTGTCAACAGTGAAGCAGTTGGCAGTGGGAGCGTCAAAGCAATGGCCTCCAAGACCTGTGGGGAGGTTGAAAAAGGAATATATGTAGGAGTCCTGGGAGAGTATGCCTTGGCTCTGGGAGGGAGGGAGGTCCGAGAGGGTACAGGGAGGCCTCTGGCTGTCAAGAGCTGATGATCTAATCTGACTACATCTAATTCCGACAGACTCCTGGAGGAATGGGTTGACATTCCCAAAGGAGATTCAGGTCTTTCCACAAAGGGACTCAGCTGCTGACCCAAAAAGGTGTCTATTGAAGGGGAATATCTATTCTGGGGGGTACTTATAACATCGACCCTTCAACATCATAATCTGCTGAATAGAGGGAGAAAATGGAACCGAATGAGTAGATATAACAATTGAAGGTGCCAGAGTGGTCGTCAGCACTGAAGTTGTGGTTGGTGCTGAAGTGGTTTGTGTAAGATCAATAGTAGATGGCACCGATACTGATTTTGTTGTTTTCGGTACCGGAGCAGAAGTTAATGACACCTTTGGAACTTTTGCCTTTGGTTCCGAAGAAACTGTCAGAACCGGGGATTTTTGAGATTTGGAGTCAAGTACTTTAGGGGAAGATGGTACCGAATGACTCTTTTTTTTGTCTCAGACTTTGGAGTGTGGAAGTCTCCGCCTCAGAAAGTGTTTCACCAAAAGGACATTTCAATAAGCCTTTTAGAATTAACTTATTACATCTCTCTGCAAGAGTTTGGGTGCTAAAGCCCTTAGGGATATCACAAGGAGGTTGAACTTCCAGATGAGGGACACCCAGACAATAAAAGCAAGAAAGATGCCCATCAGAATTGGGCATTTTTCTGCCACAGTCCTTACACTGTTTGAACCTGGAGGTTCCTTTTTGTTTCTCTACCACGTCAAGTAAAAAAACAGGGTATGCACACACAGACACATGCACTCACTCGTTGTGAAAGGGAGAAGAAAAAGGTTTAGAAAAGTAAATCCCCCCCTTTTTTATATTACATACCAACTATGGTATATATAGAATATCCACATGAGTAAAGGAAGGAAAGAGAAAAAATAGCAATGATGGTATTGTAAGGTTACCAATGGTAAGAGGGAAGAAGAGGCCTAATACCAGCAATGGTAAAGTAGAAATACCCTGAAGTAAAAAACTGGGGTAGAGAACTTCAAGGAATTCATTCACACGAAAAAGACTTAAATGATAGTAAGTAGTAAAGGTATTAACGTGTTTTGAAATAATATAATTAGGCAAAAAAGAAAATTTGTAACCGCTTAGCTGAGAGCATCGAATGATGCATCCAATTTTCTACACAGCAAATGAGATCTGAGGTAATGGGCAGAGAGGCAGTATAGGTACAGCCTTAGCTCGAGAGTTTTTGGTTGCCTTGAGCTTTGTATAATGGCCAAGTCAATTTCGAGGGTTCGGAACAAACCCTATCAGTCAAGAATAAATGAAGATCGAAAACATCAGATTAATAGTTTTAGGCGAAATATAAATACATGCCAAAGTAATCCTCCTCCGTTGCCATTAGCCCCTTACTACTACAAATCTACCATTACTATATATTTTCCTCTCTTCTATCACTAATCACTACTGGGACACCTCTAGCAATTGGTATAAGTACTTCCCTTTCCCTTTGCACCTGATATGCTGCTGAATATCCATCCTGCACTCTGCATTTTTTAATATACTCTTACATTTTTGTCTATATCTGTACAGCCATTCATGTTCCAAAATCACATGTTTAGTGTAGCTATTATGACAACAGGTTACTATTACCATCTACTATATATGACAGCATTGTTAAATGTATATTTCCAGATTTTGTGTTACATGCATACGCTGTTTGGTAGGCTTTTCCCTGTCATCTCAATTTGAACTTATGTCACATTTTACAAGACATTTTTTAATGAAAACCCTAAAACAAAAATACATCCCAGAATGCTCCTATAATCTATTAACTTAAAACATACAACACTATGTATATTTTCAAATAATGATGTTTAACTCTCCTAATAGGAGCAATTGTCCCAAAGCAACATCTGTACCTACAGGCATTAATTAACCTAAAATTAAGGTTGTCTATGTAAAGTGCATGTTACAGCCTGTGCTCCTACTTACAGCAATTGCTGTCTGTTCTTGTCTTATCTTTATTATTCTTCCAGATGTGGAAAACAGCTTATATGCTTTCAGAAAACACTGATGTTTAGCCTTAAGAAAAAGTGCACTGGTTATCTTTAAATAAAACAAAATTACATAGTGTTCTTCCTAGTAAATGCAGTAAAGTATTTAGTTACCAGAAAAGATGCTCTCTCTTATTAAATTCCAATACTTTCAAACTTTATTTTTTTACTGAGCTGCTTGTCCTTGTACCTTTTAATTTTAAGTTTCTCGTGTAAACACGTCCAGACCTCTTGATTTATTGCCTACACCATTAGTCAGTTTGTTTCCATGGAAACAAGAACAGTGTGTATTTCTCGACTAACACTGAACAGTTGTTTGCTAAAGGAAAAATATTCACTACATTCTGGCCACTCATTAAAAAAATGCTTAAACAAAAAATTAGATTAAGTCAAGGGCATTAATCCACACATTCACCAATGCAAAAATAACAGAACATTTTAACTCTATGTATATTATAATCAGTGCACTTATATACCCCATCCTCACCTGAACAGCTAGTGATTACAGCCTATTAACTTAAATGTGCTTCTGTCCATTTTTTTCCCTTTTTACATTTTAATTTTAAGAAATGTATTACAAAGAAAAATATACTTGTTTATTTTAGTAACCTTATTACATGTGATTACTGAAAATGCTTACTCTAGAATGTGCAATTTATATCATGAAATGTTTTATACAAATATTAAGAACAAAAAATTGTTTTACTTACAGTTACGTTCCCTTTTTTCACTTTTTCCCTTTCTAATGACCTTCTAAAACATTAATGACATGAAGTGGGATACATGTCTGTCTGTTAAACTTGTGGGAGTACGAAGTCAACAAAAATCCATTTTTTCACAACCTCTTTTGTTGAAGGCTCACTTTTTCTTGGACAAACTTTTATTTTCTCCTTAGCCTGCTCTGCATCTAAAAAATACTTTGGTCCCCAAGAAAAAAAAAAGTTCTTAGGACATCTGGATACAGCAGCTTGAATCTCTCACACACCTTTCGACATTCCCTGATAGCTGGGATAAAATTGCTTCTCCTCTGCCTGGTGTACAGTGAATTATAATTTTCCAAAAACATTCTACTGTCTCTAATTTTTAATATTGTATCCTTCTACCACAGTTTTGACAGGATCAACTCTTTTTGTTATCATGGATGCATCGTTATTAATGCAGGCCTTGACTCCTTTCTCATGACCATGTTTGGATTATACACACAGTGTGCCTTTTCAGTTAACAAATCCTGCTCTGGAATACCAGACCAGTTACTTAGCTGTGCGTTCACAAAATTAATACAGTTTGTTTCTTCCAGTTTCTAATCTCAGGTTTTCTCTGCATGGTTTGTCCTTTAACTCTACCATTTTGGAACAACCTTTCTTGAGCAGTCTCATGCTCAGTCAAACTTTTCTTCATTTCAACCTCTGATTTTTTTTTTGCAGTTTTATCAGTTCATCTGAATAGCCATTTAAATCTTCTTCCATTTTTCCAGTCATCTCTTATCTGAGATGATATACTAATTTACTATTTCATTTATTTTAATCACCTATGAGCACATTTGACTTATTTTTTCTCTACATTAATGGAAACCATCTCATGTACCAAAGCTGGAGCTTGAACTGCTTTTTTTGATGAACAGCTGTAAGATTCTTTTCAGTGTTTTCTCTTCACATTTTCAAGTTGATTTTCTTTTAAGCTCTCTAAATTTCTTCTTTGCCAGCATGTAGACGGTGTAACAGTGTACTTACTAGCCAGTAACTGAATTTTACTAAAACAGGCATAATTACTGGCCCTTATCTACCAGTTTCTTTTTTCACACTAGGAAAGCTGAAATTACGCTGCTGATCAATGTGCAGCCATCTTGGTAAGCCAGGACTTTGAACAGTTTGCTGAGGAGCTTCTACCTTGGAAATCACCTGCATTCAGTTCCTGATGTTTTAAGTACGGACTTCCTTGGTGTTGAAAGTCTTTATAGTTTTGCAGTTCCTCCATTGCCTATTCTGGAGAAAGAAATATTTTGGGACCAGTGGGAATGAATACTTTAAAACTGGCAAGTTAAATGAATCAGAATCTGAAACCTAGGGCTTTAGACATCTTGATAAGAAGCAAGAACATATTCCGCTTTGCTCTGGTGCCCACAGAAAAATCTTCTTCCAAATATACCCTGGTATTCCCAACACATAGGATGTTTCCCTTTTCTTCATAATTCCATGAGGAGTTTCTCTTTCAACACATCAGTACCTTCACAATTACTGGCCTGGAAAAACACTCTGATGATCCTGACAAATATTGTGTGCTCTGTCCAGTTTTACAGAATCAGATGGGATTCCAGTCAATGTTGCTAATTATTCAATCATGTACCCAACACTGTCACTTCCTTCAACTCCCCCTGGGATATTTGCAAATCAAATATTTTCCCTTTTTCATGGTCCTTATTTCCATTAAGCTTTCCTTAATCTCTTCTTGTGTTGCTTCCAGCTCTATCTGCAATGTGTGATCATCATACTTTTTTGACAGCCCAATATTGTATGAATGGTGGGACAATGTGGTCTCAATTTCATCAAATCTTATATCAGTTTTCTTGACATACTCCAACTAGGAGTCATTCATCTTTTTTAACTTTCTGGTAGACTGTGTCCAGCTTATCCTGCAATTCAGCCATGTTCCCCTGACTGCCGTCTATGGGTCTAACTCTGCTGTTTGCTGCAAGGCTAGGCTCTTGATTCTGAATAACCACCTCCAAGGTATTAATTTTATGCTATTAACACTAAGTTGTCCTTTTTTTGATTTTCGCCCTATTAGTTGTTTCAGATACCAAATCAACTAATTTAAAACCTCAGGGAACAATTTTCTCTTTCATTTACACTGTTAAATACCATAACGGGAAGCCCAGGTTGTTGTAATTTTTGTGTTTGATTTTGCTTAGATGGTCATTATGTTAACTTTCAGTGGCTCATTTTGCTGCTATTTCATTGCTTTAATCACTGCTATATTTTTATTTTGGCAATTTGATTGTTTTTGTGTTTACATGTATGATTTGGGTGGCTTGTAATTTACTAGCTAAGATTTGCTCTATTTGCTTTTTCCTGAATCATTCATGGGAACACAGAAATCTCAGAAGGCTAGTTCTGTTACTGGAAAGTAAACAGAAGATAAATAAATACTCTGTCTCACACGAAGATCTTCCAAATTCCCAAGGCAGATATTCCTAGAGTTTCTTAAGTGTCAATGTTCTGTATACTAATTTTATGACTACACTACTATAACCTAGTGAACTGATATGTTTCCCTACTACAGAAGATAAGTGAACAAAAGTTGTTATTATATTATAACATAACACAACTATCACGTGCACTACATACTACATATTTCTGTAACAGTGGCATCAAAGAATCAAGCAGGCAAATGTTAGAGATCATGTACAGTATCTACTGCATATCGTGTGAGATGCTAAGAATGTGTAAAGCAAACATATGCATGACATTCTTCAAGTAATAATGCAGATGGTACACTCACCTGCTGATACAACCAACTTCGCATGAAAATCCAGAAAGGAAAGACAGCCATTTTGCTCTAATAATTTTGTGCGAATAACGTATATCTTTTATTACAAGTTTAAAAAAATAATAAAAAACAATGACGACCATATTGAAAAAGGTCCATGAGTATTACTACATTCATCAGAGACTTGGCAAGCTTTTTTGTGGTTAGTCTACTTTGCTGATAGAAGCTGCTGCTTTTCAGGCAGAGAGGGACTGGAACATAGAGATGACAAGATCCACTGTCACATTTCATACAGAGAGGGACTGGAAAACAGAGATGACAGGATCCTCATGGTTGGTAACAACTAGTACACTACGGAATTTATCAAAGAGTGTCAGCAGCTGGGATCGGCGCATGTTCTCGTTGTACATGATCTCCTCCAAGTGGTGCCGTCCTCGAAAGTAATGCAAAAGCCTAAAATGGAAAAAAAAACTCTTTTTCTGAAAAATAAATCTGTATTGTAAGATTTAAAGAAGACAGAACGCTCAATACAGGCAAAAATGCTTTCATACTACTATAAACATTCATATCCTGTGAGATGCTGATACGATTCCTGAAAAGTTAAAAAAAAAAAAAATACAAGCCGATCTCTAAGGAATAGTTGGGGGAAAAGGCACTGGATGTGTTGCAGGTAACCCAAGTCTGAATAGCAGCTTGGATGCCTGCAGGAACTGGTAGGGAAGAATAAGAGTGAGCAGCCTTTGCCAGCTCTCCTATCCTGAGGGAAGGTAGCTCTACCTCACCACATGGGTGACATCAAGCAAGACCTCTATGTGTTCACACCATGGTACTGAAGCGTAGTGAGCTCATGCTACCAAATGAAAGTTGCACAGTAAGTCAAAGGGAATTCAATATGCAGAGGTATGCTTCTCCTCAGAGGCAGCATACAGTCATACTTGGAAGAGGTACCACAGGTGGGGGGGTGCCCCAATGATGGAGACAATAAAGCTGCCCACAGGACCAACAAGCTGGCTCATTCCATATCATCTGACACTCTATCTGTGGAATGGATAAGCTGACTGCGGATTCTCAGGTAGGACTGAATGAATATATATACATATATACACACATATCTATATCTATATATATATATATATATATATATATATATATATATATATATTTATATATATAAAATATATATACACACACAGATATATATTTATATACACACACATACACATATATATACATATACACACACACATATATATATATATATATATATATATATATATATATATATATACACACACACACACACACACATATCTATAAATATATATACACACATATATATATCTTCTTCTTCTTTCAGCTGTTCCCGTTAGGGGTCACCACAGCAGATCACCTGTTTCCATTTCTTCCTGTCCTCTGCATCTTGCTCTGTCACACCAGCCAGCTGCATGTCCTCTCACCACATCCACAAACCTTATCACCCCCTTTATGGACACTTCACTTCCTATTCAGTCATC